>NC_056739.1:1086622960-1086868559 GCF_019279795.1 Protopterus annectens | reverse complement strand
GCGTTTGAAAAGAGATTAATAAAGGGTACTTAAGCACCCACAATAATATACTGAAATGAGTATGTTGTTAGAAGATTCAACAAAACCAAATGAACACTGTTAAAAGTCTATATTTCTAAAAAATAAAGTAATAGGGTTTGTTGCCAGTAATTCTGAAGCGTCAAGACTGATGGGATTTCTTCAAAGGATGAAACTATGTATGGTCCTAAATGGAGGAAACTTCAGGAAATATTTCTGTCAATAAAGGACTGTCCTTGGGATGAAAAAAAACCCAGGTACTATAGAGTCCCAGCTAGGAGTCAACATTATGATCTGGAAGACTGGCTGGCTGTGAGCTACTTGCCTTGCCAAGAAAGGAGAACTCTCAATGAGCACAAAAGGGAACATCAGGGAACATGCAGTACAACGTAATCAATGATGCAGAACAGGAGGGGGAACAGCCAGCATAATGAGGGAAGGAACATGCAGTATGGCAATCTCAATGACAAATGACCCCTTCTGTGAGGGAAGGAACATGCATCATGACGTGATCAATGATGCAAGTTCCCTTCTGTAAAAGGGGGGGAACATGCAGTATGAAGTTATCAGTGATCCTGACCCCCTCTGTAAGGGAGGGAAGGAATGTGCAGTTGTCTAAATCTTACCATAACCGTAGATGTCCTCATCACTGTTTCAGTATTCTTTACCAAAGAGACTTCCTGCCAAGTGTAGCCTAACATCCAGCCAGTATACCAAAGCCTTAGGTTTTTACAGACATCGTACATCACACGTATGCTCCCCATCTCAAGGTGTAGGGCATAAAGCTGACGTACAAACCTGAGAACTGAAAAGCCACAGAAGGAACAACAGTCCTAGGAAGTAGGAGGCACATGCACCCACAAGGGGAGAAGGAAAACAGTACAGCAGATGGGGAGGAGTGAGAAGCGAATACTTCAGCAGTGAAGAGAAGAGCATCTACTGTTATGGTAAGATTAAACACAACGGTACTATGTCCTTCCATATCACTGCTGCAGTATTCTTTAATAAACGAAGAGTACAAAAGCTCAAGAGGAAACTTTCGAAGAGGAAGGCACAGAAAAGCCCTCAAGAAACCCATGCAGGATAGCTTTGGCAAAGCCAGCTCTTGCTCTAGAAACATCCAATTTGTAATTCTTAGTAAAGGTATGGACAGAGGTCCAAGTATTAGCCTCAAGGATGGAATCCTTTGAAAAAAAGAACGAAAAGAAGTCACAGCCCTGGTAGAATGAGCCTTTACAGAGGAAGAAAGGCTTTTCCCATTAAAGGAGTAACAAAAAGAAATGGCCTTAGAGAGCCAAGAAGAAATGGTTTGCTTAGAAACAGCCAAACCTATAGTGCTGGGATGAAAAGAAACACAATGCTGCTCAGACTTGTGAATGGCCTTAGTCTTCTCCAAATAATAATGGAAAAGTCTACACAAATCCAAGGTGTGAAGAACCTTCTCATCAGCAGGTTGAGGAGAAAGAAAAACGAAGGTCAAATTAATAGACTGATTAAGAGACAACTCATTAATCACCTTTGGTATAAAGAAGGATTAGTATGAAGGGACATCTGTCCATATGCAAAACTAAAAAAAAAAAAAAGGAGGAACAGCCATAAGAGCCTGGAGTTCAGACTCTCTCTTAGCTGAAGTAAGGGCCAAAAGAACAGTCTTCCATGTGCAATGCAGTAAGGAAGCCTGGGTCAATTTTTCAAGAACAAAATTATGGTCCCATGAAGGTGGAACAGGCTTCCTGAGAGGTGTGACTGAAGTAAGCCTTTTAGAAATTGCTTGACCTCTAACCAAGAAGCCAGAGGAGCTAATGGCATACCAGCAGAAATAGCTGAAAGGTGAGCTTTAACTGAAAAACATGATAACCCAGTATGGAGCAATTCACACAAATAAGAGAGAGAGTACAGTTGTGTAAAATCTTACCACAACAGATGTCCTCCTATTCATTCTGTATTCATTCAGTATTCCTTGCAGTAGGGATCCCTTGCCTAGGGCAGTCCAACATCCAGCCAGTATACCAAAGCTTTAGGTTGTAAAAGGGATGTCGCACGTCACGTATGCTCTCCATGCACGGCATATGGGATAAAGGTGATATAAGGACGTACCAGTCGCAAAACTGAAAAGCCCCAGGAGGAACAACAGTCCAATGAGAAAAGAGGAGCATGTGCATCCAGAAGGAGAAAAACAGTGGCAGGAGGGAGGGAGCGAACACTGCAACAGTGAAGAGGATGATATCTACTGTTAAGATCTTATACAACTGTACTATGTCTTCCATGTCACTGTTGCAGTATTCCTTACAGTAGTGAGAGTACAAAAGCTCAGAAGGAAAGGTGGGAGGAGGAGGATAGCCCTGGAAACCACGTCCAACTTACAATGGTTAGTAAAAGTATGCACAGAAGTCCAAGTAGCTGCCTCAAGTATGGAGTTGGTATCCAGTCCTTTGGAAAATACACCAGAAGAAGCCACAGCCCTGGTAGAATAAGGCTTAGCAGAAGAAAGGTTTTTCTGTGAAAAGAGTAACAAAAGGAAATGGTCTTAGATATCCATGAAGAAATAGTTTGCTTAGAAACAGTCAAACCCAAAGGCCTAGGTTGAAAGGAAGCAAAGATTTGTGTCGTCAAGAACAACATCCATCAGCTTGCTCTTGATATCATCAGGGAGAGGTTGAAAGCAAAGCCAGAAGTACCTCCTCAACACAGAACCAAAGGCATGAGCCACATTATAACTACATTTAATGGAATGGCGAGCCACTTGAGAAGAGGATCCCAACAAAGATAGGGCCGAAGCTTTCCCCTCAGAATCAGGAAAATCTGAAATAACTTGAAAAGCCTGAGAGAGAAGAGCCAGAACATGCTTAGACATATGGGTCTGATAACAGACAGCCCTGAAGGCCTGAATATTAGTGTCTGCCTGGCTGTGGGTAAAGTGAATGGCTGTCCCTTGTTGTGGTGACAGGCCTGTGCCCACCATCGAAACTCCTGTTGCAGGCAGGGAATGAGAGTAATTAATGTTTCCAGGCTGTGGCAATGTTGAGTCCAAACACTTTTTAGATACCATTGTAGTTTCCTCATATGCAGTCTGGCATATGGAATTGGCAGAATGCAGGATGCCATGAAGCCCAAAGCCTGCAGGATTTCCCTTGCAGATAACTGGGTCTTTGCTGCCAACATTTTGAAGTAAGAAGTCAGTTGCCTTTTGTTTGTCTGGCGTGAGATAAGCCATCTAAGCAGTTGTATTTAAGCTTGCACCCAGGAATATTATCTCTTGAGAGGCTACTAGTTTTGATTTCTTTTCATTTACTGTGTACCCTAGGCAAATTAATAATCTTTTTACAAACGCCAGATGCTTTAGTAGAATGTCTTTGTTCTCTGCTTGAATAAGGCAGTCGTCCAAGTAAGGATATATTTGAACTCCTCTGTCTGCAAAATGCAATTACTGGTGCCAGGCATTTTGTGAAGACCCTGGGCGCAGTAGATAAGCCAAAGGGCAGTGCAGAGAATTGGTAGTGCATTGAGCCAGCTATGAATCTGAGGTATCTTCTGCAAGATTGTCTGATTGGGACATGCAGGTATGCCTCTTTTAGGTCCAAAGTTACGAACCAAGCCTTCTTGCCCAGTATGGGCAGTAGCTGCTGTAGAGTCAACATTTTGAATTTTGGAACGTCCAGAAATGTGTTTAGTATAGACAGGTCCAGTATTGGTCTCCAGGCTTTGTCTTTTCTGGGCACCAAGAAAAGTCTCGAGTAAAATCCTTGTCCCTGCTCTTGCTGTGGTACTTGTTGAATGGCCCTCATGTCCATGAGGGATGAAACTTGCTTTTGTGCCTCTGCCCATTGATTGTGTGGCAGGTCTGGCATACATTTTGCCCTTGGCAGGGTGTGAAAGTGGAACCTGTAGCCCTGAGACACTATGTTCAAGACCCATTTGTCCTGGGTAATCATGTGCCGATTTGGTGAAAAAAGTGCTAGTTTTCCCCCTAAGGGGGCTGCCAAAAGTTAAGTGCTTGGTTCTGGCAGAGGAAAGTCATTGGGACTGTTTCCTGTATGGTTGTGATTTGTGTTCTCCACTTTAGAGGTAGAAGCACCCCATTGTTTAGGCCTGTATGAGCCTTGGGGCTGAGATCTGCCCCTGGGGCGTCTGTATCTGCCTCTTTGTGGCCTGTCTGACACTGGAAAGGACCAATTCTTTGTAGGCCAGTTCCTGCTAAATCTGGGTGGCTGTACCTGTATGAAATCCTTAACTGTCTGCATGGATTTCGCTTTATCCTCCATTTTCTTTAACACCTCTTCTGCCTTAACACCAATGTATCATGCTGTAATGGAGCATCCAATAATTTTGCTTTAACGTGATCAGGCAGATTCTGTTCCTTTAACCAAGCATGCCTTCTAATGACAGTACCCCTAACAGCGGCCCTGCAAGAGGCCTCCAGTGAATCAAAACCACATTGCAAAGTATGCTTTCCCACTTGTTCAGCTGCATGCAATAAATCCTGCATTTCCTTGTTATCAGAACATTCAGAATTTGTCAACATTTTCTGTTTAAGCAGTGACATTAAGTATTGCTGATATTTAAGCATATGAAACTGACAATTTAAAGCCCTTACAGCCAAGGTAGCAGAAGTGTAAACTTTTTTCCCCCATCTGTCCAGTGCCCTAGAATCCCTATCAGAGGGGACAGGGTTTTTGCAGTGGAAGCCTTGACCCCTTTGGGACCCTGAGATATAGTTTCTGGGTCAGCAGCAGAGTTTTTATATAGAAATTTATGAGAGTCTGGAACCCTGTAGTATCTGTCTGGCTTAGCAGGTGCAGGGGGTAAAGAGTCAGGAGACAGGCCGGACTCAGAAAATACATCATCTACAATGTCTAGAACAGGTGGAGCAGCAAGAGATCTGTGCTGAGGTAGTAAAAGAAAGTCTCTGAGCCTTTTCTTAGATTCTGAGTAATCTTGGCTCTCCCAGTGAAAATGCTCCCTCATGGTATGCAGGGTTTCCCCAAAAGAATAATCCTCAGGAGGAGAGGCTGAAGGAATAGATTCTTCAGCATCAGAATCCTCATAGGGAGGAAAAGAGTATCCCTGTTCAGAAGAGGAATTGGAGGAAATTGAAACCTGATCAGAAGAGTCATATTCTGTCTCTTGCCTAGGCCTCTTATCAGGGGGGGGGGCCCTGATCAAAGTAATTAGGTCTTCGGCCATTTTAAGCATCTATTTCTTAGGCATGGAAGTCTGTCCAGGAGAATGCTGTACTTGTTTGTCTTTAGAGCTGTTTTAGTCTTTGAAGCTGAGGTTGGCTTTTCATATAATTGTGTTGGTCTGAAAACACCCTCAGAAACAGATGCCTGCTCAGCGGCTCCGGACCCATCTGAGGGAATAGTTTCAGACCGTCCAATACCTTGAGTATCCAGAGGCCTAGTTGGCTCCACGTGGGAGTCGGAAGCGGCCTGTGGCTCTGAGGCAGCGAGCATCAGGGGCTGCAAAAGCACCTCACTGAGAACCGGCGACTGGCCTAGCGGGGACCTCGCCATTGGTTTGGGACCTCGGATGCCTGTCCTTTTCTGTTTCCTTGCGCATTTTATAAACTCCGGTCGTCGGTTGTTCCGATGGCATTACATAATTAAACCTTCGGCCAAAGTAATGAAAGGCAAAATCGTACCGACGCTTAATAGTACGTTGGTTAAATCTAGCACAAAACAGACAGCTAGCAACGTCGTGATCAGGGCCTAGGCAAGGAATACAGTAAGAATGAAAGTCCTTATGAGGTATTTGCTTCCCACAAGAAATACAATTAACTTTTTCTGACATCGGTCTGGAGCAAGAAAAAAAAGTTTCCCCAATGGGGTACTTAGCTTTAATGAAGACTTCGGATCTGAAATTCGATTTTGAAAATCTCAGGAGTCGGCCAACTGGCACTTGCGAACTGCTTTTGCTTCGGGCACCGTGCGGCAAGAAAGACTTTAGAAAATGGCGTTGGCTGCATCTTTTATACCCCTGGCGCGCTGACGTCAGGGAAGAGGTGACAGCAACCGACGCCGGACCAAGACTTTGGAATTCAGGCCGACTGCGGGTAGCCTGCCAGCAGGATAACCCAAGAGTAATGACTGCAACAGTGAAACACGATGAACATCGTGGGCAGAATTTAAATTAAACTCCATCAAACAGGAAACAGTACCCCAAGGGAATCTCTTCAAATGGAGAGTCAGGACTAATAGAATTCTCTTCCTCTGAACCATAATCCAAAGGAGAGGGAATCTGGGAGGAACAGGCCAAAGATTCCACATCAGATGAAACTTGCTCCCTAGGCCTCTTGACAAGAGTAAAAGACCAAGGGGGAGCAGGAACAGAACCCCCCCCCCGAGGAGGCTTCAAAGCCATAAGGGCATCAAACAAGCCCTGTGTAAAAATCCTGTCATTCACGCCGAGGATCCTTAGCAGCAAAGAAATATGCTTAGTCTTTTGCTTCTTTTTTAAGGGACATCAGTCCTAACTATTTTAGGTGGCTCAGACCCCTGCCTACATGCACAGTAAGTGTAGGGAGAATCTTCTCTCTAACAAGGATTTACAAAACAACCATAGATCCTTCAGAAATAATCAGCTGCGATTCCCCCTGAACATCCGAAATAGACATCTGCAGAGCCTCTCGGCTTTCACCAGCCTTGAAAGAGACATCCGTTGGAGGCAGTATAGCAGCAGAATCCTTCCAAACTTTCTTGGTCTTCTTCACAGATGGTCAGGACAATTCTACTACAGTACCATGAGCCAACCATTTTAGATGGTAGTTCTACAGGTAAACAGCTAAACAGGAGAACCAACTATGCAAAGTTTTTGGGACAAACACCTAACAAATAGAACAAGATGTATGGTCGTGAGAAGCACCTAAGTAAAACAAACACTGCCCAGTACAGTCCTTAATGGGAATATGTCTCCCACACTGGCATTTCCCCTTTCTGGATGACATGTAAACCTAAAAACAGCAAAATAAATGAAGAAACTCTAATGCGGCACTTGTCTGAAAATGGCTTCGCAAAAAGCAAGCGAAAAAGCATTCGAACCAACGATCGAAGATGACGTTTGGACTGGTGGCAAAGAAGTTCGGAGGATGGTACGTCCATATGTCAACTTTATGCACTATGCCATGCACAGGAAATGTGTGACGTACAGTGTCCCTATTACAACCTGAGGCTTTGGTATACTGGCTAGATGTCAGGCTACCCTAGGCAAGGGATCCTTACTGTATGGAATACTGTAAGAGTGATATGGAAGGGCATCAAGAGGGATTCTAAACAATGTGGATCTTCGTCGCAAGCAAAGCACCAAACAGAAAATCTCTTCCATTTGGACATACAGGATTTCCTTGAAGTGGAATTTCCTGGCCTCCTGCAGAACCCGAAGCATGCCCTCAGAAAAAAGGAAAAGGAATCAAAATCCTGTCACCCAGAACATCAGCTGAAGAGTGAACAAGTGAAGATAGATGAGAACCCCCTTGTCCTGTGTGACTAGGTCCATACCGTGACATAACTTTTGGTAACTGCTCTTGGCTAGGTGCAGACGAAGAGGGACCCAATGCTGTCTGCCCCAAAAGAAAGTTGCCAAACAGATTTTGGGGGAGTCTTGCTCTATCGTGAGCAGGACCCTCAGAATGAGAGTAAGGGGAGGGAAGGCATAGAGAAACATCCCCTTCCCAGAAACAGATATAGCCTCCATCTTCCAGGGCAGAGGACTTGAGAATCTGGTGCAAAAAAAAAACCAGGAAGCGGTCTGTTCAAAGGGGAGGCAAAAAGATCTACTTGAGGAGTACACCACTCGAGGACGATGTCCAGAAACACATCTCTGTGAAGCATCCATTCGTGAGCCTGTGTCACGGACCTGCTCAGAGGAGTCTGCCACTATGTTCTGCTCTGAAGGAACATACACAGCCATAAAACAGTCACTTGACACTGGGCAACTAGATCCCAAACTTGAAGAGCAAACAAGGTAGGACCATGTAGCTCCCTTGCTTGTTGACATACCAGATCACTGTGGTATTGTCCATAAAGATTTTAAGAGCCCCTGGAAGATAAAGGGAATGAAAGGCCTGAAGGGCAAAAAGGAGAGCTCGTTTCCCTGATATTCAAGTGGTCTGACCTTTGATAAATGGGCCAGACACCCTGGACCTTGAGGGGACTGAAAAAGGTTCCCCCACCCCATGTCTGAGGCATCTGAAAAAAAGTTCTTGAGAGGGGACTGAGGTCTGAAAAGGAAGTCCCAGTTTGAAAGAGCTGGTGAATCCATCACTGAAGCTCAAGCTTGAGGCATGGAAAAAGAGGGACTAGAAAATCTAGAAGATGACAGTGTTGGAGCCAAACTGACTTTAAGAACCCCTGTTACTTTATCATATTGAGCCTGGCTAGAGGTAGCATAGGAATGGCGGAAGCCATGAATCCTAGAACCCTTAGAAATTCCCTGGCTGTAAATGAAACCTAAGGAAGAAAGGAATGAAAAAAGGCAATTACAAAAAGAGCCTTGGGAGGAGGCAGGGAAGCCAGCAAAGGGATAGTCTGAAGCCTGCAACTGAGAAACACACAATCCTGAGAAGGAACCAGGTCTGATTTCTGGAAGTGTATTGTAAACCCCAGGCTTTGTAAAAAGCAAAAAGTATAGTGGAGATGTTGAAGCAAAGTCTGAGGGAGGAAGCCTGAATAAGCAGGTCTTCCAGATAAGGAAATATTTATATCCCCTTCATCCTGCAAAAGGCAATCACAGTACTGAGGCATTTAGTGAAAACCTCTAGGGCAGAGGAAAAGCCAAAGGGCAAAGCAGAGAACTGAAAATGCAAGGAAAAAACGGACAAACACAAAAACTTCCTGAAAAGGGGATGAAAAGGATGTGAAAATAAGCACCCTTGAGATACAGGGAGACCAGAAAAGCCTGGGTAGAAAAGAAGAGGAAACAGGGTCTGAAGGGATAACATCCAAAAGGAAGGATCTTAAGAAAGGCGCTGAGGTGATAGAGGTCCAGAATGAGTCTCCAGGAACCAAAAACATTCTGGAATAAAGTCCCTTTCCCTTCT
The DNA here is from genome assembly GCF_019279795.1 of Protopterus annectens. Taxonomy (NCBI): domain Eukaryota; kingdom Metazoa; phylum Chordata; order Ceratodontiformes; family Protopteridae; genus Protopterus; species Protopterus annectens. The sequence continues at coordinate 1,086,859,507 of NC_056739.1, read as the reverse complement.
GTGATGGGGGCACAGCTTGAATGGTACTCTGAAACAGAAGACAGTGAAGTAGGTCTGGAAAGAAAGGAAGCTGTTACCAAGAAGGTTCAGGGATGCACACAAAAGAAAGAAAGGATTCCCACACCATGAAGTATCGCTGACGGATGATGGACAGAACCCAAGAGTCTTGCGTGATTCTTAACCAGTTGGGAAGGGACAAGGAAAGATGTAGAGATAAAGGAACCTGACTTGGGAAGGGGGAAGCAAACAGTCAGCTAGAAATAGGAATGTCTTGAAAAGGAGGCCTCCGAGAAGTACAAGTCTGTGTAGACTTAGCAGGAGGAACCTGCCTAGAACACTTCTTACCTTTGGGAGGAGGGTAAGGCTGTCTGCGAACAAAAGCAGATTTAGAGGGATAATTCCTCTGAAACTTAGGAATAGCAGAAATAAAAATATGCTTCAATTCCTGCAAGGCCTTACACTTATCCTGCAGAGACTTAAAAAGCTCAGCAGTTGCAGAACCAAACAGGTTCTTATTATCAAAAGAAGCATTCAAAAGTTTAGCCTTAATATCACTATGCAAAGGCTGGAGAAAAAGCCAACAGTAACATCTCAAAACAGAACCAAAAGCAGCAGCTCTAGAGGAGGCATAAGCTGCATCATAACTACATTTAATACAGTAATGGGCTATTTCAGAAGTGGTGCCCAGTAAAGAGGGCCGAAGCCTTCTCTTCAGATTCAGGAAGGTTAGAGATAGCCTGGGAAGCCTGAGAAAGAATGGCTAAAACATGTCTGGTAATTAATAGCTCACAAAGCCAAGGTGGCAGCAATATACACTTTCTTATCTAGCTGTTCTATGGCTCTACTGTCTTTGTCTGAAGGAAGCAGGTTAGTAGATGGCAAAAGCTTAGAGGGTTTGTCAGAAGAGAATGACACCACAGAAGGGCCAGCAGATGGACATTTGTAGAAAAACGTACACTCATCAGGCACCTTGTAAAACCTGTCAGAGTTTTTAGGAGCTGGAGGTTGAGAATCTGGGGTCACAAAACTGCTGAAAAGGTATCTAAAAGGGCAGCCAAGACAGAAGGGACAGAAAAGGGCTGGGGGGGGTTCCATCTGGAAGGGCTTATAATACCTTTTCTGAATGTCAGAAACCTGAAAAAAGTCCCATTTAAAGATTCCATCATACGAGAACTAGTATCCCCAAAAGAGAATTCTTCAAAAGGAGAAACTAGGCTAACAGAATCTTCCACCACAGAGCCATAAACTAATGGAGAAAGAAACTGAAATAATCAGCAGAGGTTCCCCTTCAACATCTGTAATGGACATTTGCAGAGCCTCCAAGAATGTGCAAGAAGTCAGATCCATGCCAGCCTCAGATATGGTGGCGGCAGAGGAATTCAACGCAACAATGAGGAGATCCTAAGGGCTTACACCAGCCTCGAGAGACACATCCTCGGGAGGTGGGACAGAGCAGAGTCAGAGCTAACTCTTTTGATCTTTTTCTTGGCAGGTGGCTGACCTTTGGGGCAAGAAGATTCCCTGCGCCAAGAATTTAAGACATTGGCTATCCAGACAAATATACAAGGAGGAGAAACGACCACGTAGGGTCTTTGGGCCAAATGCTTGGCAAATAGTACACTTTGTATGGTCGTGAGAAGCACCCAAACAAAAAAAAAAAGACACTGCTCATGATGACTTTTTTTTTTTAAATATTTATTTTTCTTTTACTTCCACACAGTCATTTTCTCTTTCTGGATAACATGTAAACTCACAAACTTAAAAAAGCAAGAAAAGATTAAAGGAAGGATCATTCAGACTGATTATCAAAGATGGCATTCAAACTGGTGGCAAAGAAGTTCAGAAGTATGTATGTCACCTTTATGCCCTATGTCTTCTGCGGGGAGCATACATGTGATATACTACGTCTATAAAAATCTAAGGATTTGATATACTGGGTAACTTCAACTACTCCTCCATTAACTGGGAAAATTACTCATGTACCAATACACTTGCCCAACGTTTCCTGGAATTCATAAATTTCAATGGCCTGGACCAGCCCGTTCTGATCCCACTAGAGGTAGCAACATCCTTGACCTGGTTATTACTAACATGGGTAACCTTGCTCTACACCAACAGTCAACTCCTCCCTGGTTAGATCCGTCCACAAGTTAATCACCTTGGAACCCCCCCACCCCCACACACAAAAGTAACCACCATGATCTCCAAAGCTAACTGTGGGCTACTAAAAACAGAGGTGGCTAATTTCATGACACCCAAGCAAATGGAGATCAGTTGCATGACCGCTGAATCATACACCAATGCACTGTACAAACACGTACACAAATGCATGGATCTCGCCATACCCAACAGAACGAAGACGCTCTCCTCCAAAAAAAGGAAGCCAATCTTGTGGTCCCCTGCCATAAACAAACTGTACAAGAAAAGGAGGAAACTGATGCGGAATAAGGTGAAGTCCCAAGGCTGGAAAAACTGCCTTATCGTCCTCAACAAAAAGTTGAGATCCCTCATCAAATCCTCTAAAGCTAGCTATGAAAACAGAATTACAAGAGATAGTAAACAAAACCACAAGGCCTTCTATAGTTATGTAAAGAATCTCCACGGCAATACCCAGATTTGCTCTGAGCTACTACACAATGGTACCTCCTCTACCGATCTAACAGATCTTGCCAATATACTGGCCAACAGATTCAGTGCCAACTTTACCCCCCCCAAAGGGACCAGTCACAATACCAGTAGATTGTGAGGCACCAAGTATTACTGCTGCACAGGTTAAAACAGCACTGTCCAAGGTCAAGAATACAGCTTCTATGGGACCTGACAATATCCCTGGCTGTGTTCTACATGAACTACAGAGTGAACTGGCACCTCACCTGTGCGCCCTGTTCAATCACAGCCTCACCTCAGGCTTTGTCCCTATCAAATGGCGCACTGCTAGTCATCCCACTCCACAAAGGAGGAGCGACTACAAACCCTGGGAACTATCGCCCCATTAGCCTAATGAGTCTGATATGCAAAGCTATGGAACGCATCATCATGGACCTAATAAACAAGGATATAGGGAATCTCCAAACTCTGGATCTCACACAGTTTGGTTTTGTGAAGGGTAGGTCATGCCTGATCAACTTGGTCGACTTCTTTGAGTCAGTCACCAGAGCTGTGGATAAAGGCAAGGTGGTTCATACAACCTACCTTGATCTGGCCAAGGCCTTTGATACCATTCCCCACTCAGGAATAACAGAAAAACTCACTAAGCTAGGCATCAACCCCCTACATCACTAGGTGGGTTGAAAACTGCCTCACAGGTGGAACCCACAGTGTGAAAGTAGCCGACTCCAAGTCAGACTGCCGACCAGTCACAAGTGGAGCCTCACAGGGTTCGGTCCTGGATCCTCTCTTGTTTGGCATCTACTTCTCTGAAGTCCAGGCCAACACGAAGGGACTCTGGCTGACAAATTTCGCAAACGATTGCAAGTTGGGAGCCATTATTAACTCCCCAAGTGATGTTGACATCTTACAGAAAGGCCTCACTGAGACCAACAACTGGTGTCAGAACCATGGCCTTAAGCTCAATGCCAAAAAATGTGTCATTATCCCCTTTGGGGAAAAACCCTGGTCCCATGAATTACCACATCAATGGTAGCCCACTGAACAGAGAAGGCGTTATAAGAGATCTGGGAACGCAGGTTGACAGCAGCCTCTCTTTTGACTACCACATTGCCATTGTGGTCAAAGTCCTTCTATGTGGCACATCTTATTACTAGGGGTTTTGCATCCAGGAAGAATGAGATCATTGACTCAGTCTACTCTTCCCTCATTAGGCCAATCATCGTGTACAATGCCCCATTTGGCATGTACTACACTAATCACCTACAACAACTGGAAAGGTCGCAAAAGTACCTCACAAAGAGGATTCTAGGCCTTAAACATTTGTCCTATATGGACAGACTAAAAAAAAACCCTCCATCTATTCTCTGTCTCATATCGCCTACTAAGAGGCGATCTCTGCTTGACTTACAAAGCCATGTCTGACCCAGCTCTCTTAGAAATGCTACATCTAAAAAAATCCCAATCCCTCTGCACCACATGCTCCAGACAACTCAACCTCATTAACACAATCAACAGAACATGCTGTGAGGGACAGGTTCATAACCCAGAGACTTCCCATGCTTTGGAACAGACTTCCCATGCATGTCAAGCACAGCACCTTACTGGCCCTCTTCAAGAGAAATTTTGATGAGTGGATGGGAAATAGAAAATTCACCCCAGGGATCACTCCCAGTGGCTTTACTCGACAGAGGCACTGGGAATTAGGATTGGGTGGCAGGATGCCAGGGTAATCCTATGGGCTAGGCTTGTAAAGGCCCCAGGGCCATTAGCCTAGTACACACCTATGAACCTATGTCAGGCTACCTTTGGCTGGGAATCCCTATAGTAAAGAATACAACAGTGATATGGAAGGACATCATGTAGTATGAAGTGATGTTGACTGACTGTACGGAAACCATACCCTTGGGGAAGACATCCAGGAATGCCTGCAAGGATAGAACTGCCCTCATCTCCAAGATACTGATGTACAAATTGATCTCTTTATGTGACAAAGTACCTTGGACCATCCTCCCTTTGAAATCCCCCCCCCCCCCCAGCAGGGAGGCGTTTGTCGTTACTACAGCCATAGGTGGATTCATTTGGAATGGACATCCTTCTGTCACTGAAGGAGATTTTATCCATTTACAGTGAATGGTAAATGAAATCTTATGAATGTTAACTGCAAAAATTCACTTAATCATCAAGTACAATGCATACTACAGAAACAGGAACTGCACAAACAGGCAAAGTGATTAGTACAAGAGAGACAGACAAATGATACCAGTGTTACTGCACTTTCAATACACTCCATTAGAATGCAACCCTCACAGCCTCTGCTACTTGTATATGATGACAGACACTCAGGCTCACAAAGCTGTGTGCAATGAGGTGCCAAACTACTGACTGTATTAAAGTAAATGTCAAATGAAATCCAAAGGCACTACGCGGCACAACGCACACACATCACCCCTCCTTCCTTCCAAAAGTACTCTTGCAGATATGTTCAAATCTCCTTCGAGCTGTCATATCAGAAACTGAGACAAATCTCCTCCTTATATTTCTCCAGAGGAACCTCAATGAAAGTCTTGCAGAATGTGACAACCAACAAAGCTCTATGTCAAGAAGGAATACTCAGAGTGCATACGTAATTCTTCCCCTCCCATCACCTTTATACACTTTGAGAAAACCATCAAAGAAACTACACAGTTGTTTAGCACACTCCATACCACATCCTCCTGAAGCAAAGGCAGGGCTCTTCGTGTTCCTCTCATCACCCAAATGTCATGCATCAATACTAAAGGAGAAAAAGCTCTCGAGATTAAAGGACCAAGGTTTTATTTCTTCCTCTCTCCTGCTAATTAATACAATTCATTAACTTTCTTAAAAGAAAAGATAATGTTAAGGAAAAGTAATTATGCATCACGTTGTACACTTTTCTACTATATACCGAGAAGACGTCAAAACAAATTAGTCTGGATCTGACAATGCATCATACTACACAGAATTCAAAATACCCCATTTCAAAGATACTGGCATAAAAGCACGAAGGAGCACATTATCTGTTAAGATCCCTGGAGTGTTTTCAGATCACTCCTAATATTCACTGTGTTCAGACTATAATTCTTATGCCATATTAGAATTTTGGGACTTTATGGCATTCTCACTGCCCCAAAAACTGAAGTAATTCAAAATCATTCTGTTACACTGTTCACATCGCAATGCTGTCTCAATGTCTTTTTGTATAACGAAGTCTTCATTTTGCCAACAGTGACAACAGTAACAATGACCTTTCAGAGGCCAGTGAATGCAGGATTTCAGCAAGATTACCCCCACACACACCTACACAAACCTCCCCAGAAGTAACGGGTGAAACTGGTGACTACATACACACATTACCTTTACAGGTTTTATTCAAGACAAAACAAAACAAAAGACTTCAGCCGAGCACCTTAATCTTGTAATTTCAATTTTAACCTTTATGTAATTAGGTGAAAAAAACAGATACAGCTTGGAAAACAAAACCACAACTATTTAATATATAAATATACATATACGTATGTACACATATGGCTCTGGTCAAATTATCGAACTTGTCATAACCCATATAGTCGACAATTCAGTTGCTCTATAAACATAAACCCAAACAACATCCACAAACGCCACAAACAGGTCTTGCAGAGGGGCATGCCCCCTGTTAATTACATATATACCAACTCTGAGATCACACTACAGTGGTGAAAAGGGCAAATGTCCTTATCCCTACTGTACTGCGATCTCAGAATGGTTCAACGAACCAAACTGTCTTACCATATGGGTTTCAACAACTTGGCTATCCAATAACTTGATAATCTGACAGACATATATACATACACACACACACATATACGTATGTATCATTTGACAGAGAGAGGAATTTACCTGATGGCCTAAAGTTAACGCATTCTGCATTATGAAGGCTGATGGTGTGGATTACAACTCTTTGAAACTATATGTTGACCAATCTAGGTTAGCTATTTCATCCGATATTCAAAAAGTTCAAACATTACAGTTGTGTCTTACCATAACAGTACATGTCATACTTCTTACTGATGCAGTATTCTTTACAAAATAGATATCCTGCAGATGACTGCCAAACATCTGGTCAACACACCAAAGCCTTAGCTCCTTCCAGGTGCCAGATGTACGTCCTACATCTAAGATGTGGGGTACATAAGTGGTGCATGAGTACCTAATCCTCTGAACCAAACTGCCCCAGAAGAACCCAGCAACATCTAGGAAAAAACATAAGATCCACTTTCCAAGCCAGAAAACTTGGCACTCTGGAACAGAACTTAGGAAGTTGTCTGTTCAGAGGGGGAGGCAAAAAAATCTACTTGAGGAGTACCCCACATGATGGACAAGGTCCAGGAAAACCTCCCTGTGAAGCATCCATTCATAAGGACCTACCCTGGACATGCTCAGATTATTTGTCATTAGACTGTGCTCTGAGGGAATGCATACTGCGTTGAGTCAGTTGATGGCTGATTGTAAAATCCTAAGCCAGAAGGGCTAGCCTGCAAAGTTAAGATTTTGTGCCCTCTTGCTTATGTATCACATGACTGTGGTGTTGTCTGCAAAAATTCACAGAAGACCTGGAACCTAAAGGGAGTGCAAAGCATGAAGGGACCAGAATCAGTGCTGTTATCTCTTCTAGGTTGATATGCTCTGCTTGTTGCTGGAAAGACAAACTCTCTGGACCCTGAGGTTGTTAGAAGAGGCTCCCCAACCCTGATCAGCAGCATCTGTGTACATGTCCTGAGTGGGAAAAAGAACCCAGAAAGTCAGGCTGGGATTCAAAGAAATCTGATGGATCCACCAGAGGAACTTGAGTTTGAGGCAAGGCAAGAGAGAGATGACAAGATCCAGAGCGGGTCAGTGTTGAAGACAGTGTAGAGATACCACTAAAATCTCCTTATGTGGAGCCTGGTAGAAGGATGCTATAAACCCCAGAGCCTGAACAAATTCTTTTGCAGACAGCCCTTACAAAGGGAGAAAAGAATGAAAACAAACCATTAAAGAAAGGAACCTGGAAGGATGAAGCAAAGCAATCATTGGTGAGGTCTGAATCTTGCAACCCACAAAACAAAACAGATATTTAGTAACAACTCATAGAGCTGTAGAAAGACCAAAAGGCAAAGCACAGAACTGTAAATATTTCCTAAAAAGAAATTGAATATAAATGTGAAGGTAGGTGTCCTTCAAATCCAGATAAACCAGGAAAGCCTGAGGATATAACACAGGAAAGAGACTGTAGAGACATCTTGAAAGAGGGAGCTTTCATAAATGTGTTGAGAAAGGAAAGAACCTGGAACATCCTGGAATAAAATCCTCTTGTCCTGTTGAGAGGGCAGAATTGGCTGAATGGCTCCCTGAATGAAAAGGTCTTGAAGAATCGAAGGAAAGTGAGGAAGCGGGCAATACAGAGGTTGGGGGATGCCTGAAAAAGGAAGAAGGGGCTTCCAAACCATGAAAGCACCCATGAGTCTGTGATTATGTATTACCAGACTGGGAAATAGATTCAATCTGGAGGAAAGAGGAATCTAGCCAAGGGACAGAAGAGGTTGAATGTCAAATGGAGGCAGATTTGTCAGGAAAACGAAGCTTCTGACCCTTAGAGGCAGGAAACACCCTCCTGGGAGGCCTCTTAGTCCTGGGAGGCTGTTTCAGCTGCCTCCTCACAAAGAAAGATTTGGAGGGGCAACTTCAATGAAACTTAGGAACTGGAGAAAAGATCTGCTTAAGATCCTGCATGACCAACCCCTTATTCTGCAAAATTTCCAAAGCTCAGTTGCAGCTGAGTCAAAAATATTTGGGTTCTCTAAAGGAATTCGACAAAACAGCCGTAATGTCTTCTGAAAGGGACTGCAACCACAACAAGGAGTACCTGCTCATAACCAACCTTGATGCAGTCACCCTTGAGGAAAAATCAGCCGCATCAAAACTACAGCTTATAGACTGACAAGCTATTTGGGTAGCAAAGTTCAAAAGAGAAATGGCAGAGAACGCAGCTTCATAAACAAGCAAATCAGACAGAACCCTCAAGTTCAGAAAGAACAGTCAGTACATATCTTGTGATATGGGTGTGGTACTAAGGTGGCAATTTTTTTTTTTTTTTTTTAATTATACGACTGTCTTTGTTAGAAGATAAAAGCTTGGAAAAAGACAGTAATTTAGAAGGCCTATCAGTAGCCAGGAAATTACTGCAGGGTTAGAATATCTTTTATATTAAACTTCTGAGCTTCAGAAACTTTACAGAACCTGTCAGGTTTCTTTGGAGCAAGATGCTGGGAGTCAGGAGCTGTGAAGCAGAAAAAAAGGTGTCCAAGACAGTATCCAACACTGGGGCCGACTGATGAAGGCCATGATGTATCAATATGCAAAAGGTCATAGTACTGCTTCAGATATCAGAAATATGGGAACAATCCCATTTAAAGTGTACAACCATGCATTCAATAGTGTTCCCAAAGGACAACTCTTCAATAGGGTAAAATAGGAGAAAGGAAACTCTCTTCAGACCGTAGACCAAGAAGGGAATGAATTTAAAAGTAGTAAGCCAAGAACCCTCCCCAAACTCAAGAATGTTTAGGAATAAAGGACCAGGGAATAAAAGAAGGGACAGATACCCCCCCCCCCACCAAGGGAGGTGCAAAGTCATAAGGGCTTTGAAAAGACCACAAATGAAACCCTGACACTGTGTGTGGAGTCTTAGCTACAGGAGCCACATATCTGATCTCCCATTCTTTTTCAAAGGAACATAATCCCTAACAAACTTAGGGAGCTCAGACTCTTACCTGACTTCAATAAGGAAAGCAGGGACTTTCTCCCTAACAAAAATCTGGGAATTCCTCTATGAGCCTCCAAAATGATAAGCCTCTGTTCTCCCTCCCTGTCTATAGCAGACGTGCTCACAGCCTCTGTAGACGTAGAAGTAGACATCTCAGTCTCCACCTCCAACTGGGTCACTACAGAGCGTGTTGATGGAACTGGACAGTCTTCAGATTCTTCATCCAACTTGACAGAGATGTCTAGAAAAGGTCAGACAATTCAATACAGTTTTTCTTTAGACTTTTTTCTTAAGAGGCAGCTGAATGTTTAGATGGGTGGATTCGGAAGCCATGGTTCCCCTAAGCCAAAGGTTTTAATTGCTGGTTTTCTAAGAGATAGAAAGGGAAGATAGATAACTGTGAAAGGTCTTCAGTACAAATTCTTGACAAATTTCACACCATGTATGGTCATGGACAGCATAGACAAAAAAGGCACTTCTCATGTTTATCCTTACGGGGAATCTACCTCCAGCACTCCTATTTCCCTTCCCGGATGACATGCAAAAGGTAATACAACCAAAGGAAAAAAGGAATGGAGAGACCCCAAAGAGGCACCTACCTTTTAAAGGTTCAGTAGTTATAGCAATGGGATGAAGGACTTGCAGACTGCATTCAAAAAGTAGCATTCAGGCAGCAAAGAAATTCTGAGAATTAAGTACTCGTATGTCACTTATGTACCCTACGCCTTGCATGTAAGATGTACATCTGCCGCATGGTGCCTGGAAGGAGGCAAGGCTTTGGTAAGCTGGCCAGATGTTAGGCTATCCTTGGCAGGATATCCCTTTTGTAAAGAATACTTCAACAGTGATAAAGCAGGCTACCTACAGAATTACTGTTAAGAAAGTTTGCAATAAGTGAAAAATGCAATCTTAGGTTGTTCACATAAAAATATTTGCTAAAATTGGGTCTTAACAGACATCTGACTTTTGTGAAAAGCCTTCTCTAATGTTAGGGTTTAAGTTGACAATTTTGCAAAATACTACAAGAAGAAAGGCTAAAGTTGAACTAACAGCATGAAAACCCATGTGGATACTTGCCTGCGTGACGTGACAATGGCTGTCATGATGAATCTTAAATCAGTGAAATACTGGAATTTGATGAATATATTTTTGACAAAGACTCTTGTTCAAATTGTGATAACTTGCTGTTAAGTGAATAATGCATTCAGGACAAATGGAGTGGGGAAAAGACCGTGAGAACTTTGAGAAGACTACACCACAACCTTGTTGCTTGAAACAAGCAGTTGAGAAGTAAGAGATCAGTCGGTTGAAGATTAAGGTGAATTCATTTAACCAAGCAGAAGAAACTAGTGAAAATCAACAAACAGCTGAAGTTAAGGGTTACAGGGATACCAGTGGGTGAAGGAGATTTCAAGGGTTTAAACCATATGAAAGGAAAAATGGAGCTTGGGCATTCAGAAGGTGCACCATCTTATCTTCAACTATATCAGAAATAGCTATAAGAAAACCTCACGTAACGCTACAATTTCTGTCTTGGTATTACAAATAAGCAGATACTTTGCAATTGTGGAAACCTGGCAAAAAGTATACTGTAAAGGTAGAGTGGGACTTATTGACAATGACTTTCCTAGCAGATAACAGAGCAAAGAATACAATTTTCTTATGTTATAGGGAAATTTATTTATTGTACATTTGTTTACCATTGTTGTAATAAAAAAACTACAGAGTGACAGACCTCTCAAATGACCCCTAAGTTGTCTTTTAATGCACATGTAGATCAAATTTGTAGAAAGACACCTAAGTATATGGAGTACCTGCTAAGGAGGTTATCTACTAGGGATGAGCATGTACTGACTGGTATTTAAAGCTTATGCAAAACCATTACTGGAGTACAACAACACTTTTTGTATTTGTACTCAGGGAAAATGACAAAACTTGGAAGTCAAAAGAAAATTTACAAAAATAATATGTATACATATTTATGGATTATGACATTTGGTGAAAGTTGTTAAACTTGTATAGTTTCTGTTGTAGGTATATATGTGGAAAGTTATTAGCAGCATACAAGATCTTCCATAACCCATATTACAAATTATGTACAGGTTCCGCGGTGGTAAGGCGGTAGCGTTGTTACCTCACAGCAAGAGGTTCTCCTGTTCGATTCTCGGCTGGGCTTGGGAGTGCCTTCTGTGTGGAGTCTGCATGCCCTCCCCGCGGTTGGGTAGCATTCGAAAGACATGCGTGCATAAATGGGCGTGCCTTCATTGAAGGTTGAGCGTCGAGCTGGCACCTCTGCGTTTTGTAAAAATCTACTGCCAATCATTAGCGGACCGGAGTTCCGTTGTGGTGACCCCTTACTGGGAAAAGCCGAAAGATTACAACTTATGTACAGCATCAAGGTTAATAATTGCGCAAGGTTAAAGATGGTGCAGTGGTGGAGCGGTAGTGCTGTCGCCTAACAGCAAGAGGTTCTCTGGTTCGATTCTTTACTGGAGTGCCTTCTGTGTGGAATCTGCATGTCTTCCTTGCATTTGTGTGGGTCTTCTCCAGATACTCCGGTTTCCTCCAACATTACAAAGACATGCATCTGCAGCGTTTCTCCCTGGGCCTCCACTGAAAATTGGCTTTGTCCCAAGTCGGACTTTCCCAGATAACAAATGTTAAATAAATAAATAAAACACTAGAAGTACCAAAATGTACAAACAAAAGAATACGACATTTGTACTAAAAAAAAAAAAAAAAAAAAAAAAAAGGGAAATCTCAAATCAAACCAGTTTATTGCTGTTAAAGATTACAAGACTTTGGAAAATATCCCTACAAGCTTACGTTATTTAAACAGTTTTGGTAGTTTTAAAAGGAGCCTGGATATTTGGGCCCTCATCACTCATGATTTTTGAAGCAGTCTAGCAGACAAAAAACCATACTACATGATTAATAGATTAGCACCAATAATTTACAGAAAGTACACACATACATCTCCATTTTTCAGAAGCAAAAGTAAATTGTCTCGACTGGCAGAATTTTAAAATACAGTTTATCAAAGTGACAGTAAAAAATATGCAGACTTTGATGATGTGGTTATATTTTTCCACAACTTCTGCCATTCTCTGATTACTTTAAATATGCACTTCTGAATAGTATCCCACATTCCTACTGAAGTGGAAAGAAATTTGTGCCATTTGGTATTCGCATGGGTTTACTATCAAAAACTCAAATGACAAAACATATTTTATACACAAACATTGAAGAAACTTCTAAATTCCTGAATATTAGCTCGTCACGTCAAAAACACGTCAATTCGAAATGATCAAACCAACGGCTTCAACATTAGCACAAGTTTACCTGCTGCCACTTACTTGCCTACTTCTCAGCAGTACAAACATACGCAGTTCAGTACTGCACATCACTTGAATTCACATTTTTGCAGGGGAGTAAGTACCCCTGCACCGCACCCTTCACACCCCCTGCAAATTATATATCCCAACTCCAAGATCACACTACAGTGAAGAAAAGGGTAAATTTCACATTCCACACTGTACCATGATCTCTATTTGCATCATCAACCTCATATGAGCGAATGCACAGTGGCATTTACTAAAGGATAGTTGCTGACTTGCAGTTCGGCAATACAGGAATCAGCCAACACACACTCAGCATTCCTATGTTCGCTGAACTGCATTTCTACATTTGGATAGTAAACCATTCAAATGTTACGCTAGATTAGATATCCAGGCCTTTGCACCTATTTTCAATGTCTGCACAATGACATGTGCAAGTTGATGTTTCCTAGAATTCTCAGTGTTTTTTTTTTTCCAGACACGGTAAACATGCCCCACAAGTGTACCTCATGATGAATGTTTCTCATTTTGAATTATAAAAGGTCTATATTTCACACTGAGCTAATCGAAGGAAGGACACTGAGCAAACTCGGATCTATAACATATAACATTAAGTATCCTGTTTTTTGCTTATTTTTTTGAGTCATTTATAGCACTTGTCTACTGTATATTTTTCTAGCTAGTTTCACTGTGTGTGAGATATTAACTGGAAATTGTCCACTTTTATTAAGCATCTGTTGGGTTGTTTGATTCTGATAACTTGTTTGCAGTTAAAAGCTTTCTCTAGAGGCTCCTTTAGCTGTTTAAAACTTTCATTTAAAGGCTCACTGCTGCTTTTCTGCTGTGAGAAACATTTCTGCAGTTTGTTTGTATGTAGTGTGGATATTTGTAGCATTGTCCATAGTCAGGCTTGTGTTTGGGCCTAGTGTTTGTGGAGGCTGTGTGTCTGAGCACATATTCAGGGACATCTTGGTTTAGACAACGCCATCAGGCATTTCAGTGAGAGAGAATTGTTTAAGGTCATTGGCTGACTAAGGTCACCTGGACTACAGCTTAGACGAAGCACCTCATTGATTCTTTTGATCTTTTTTTTCAAAGTTGGTGGCTTTGCAGTTGCCCGCCCCTACAGTATACTTGATCTGGGACCCTCCTCCCAGTCGTTCTACCCAATACAGGGAGAACATTTGAGAAGGCCAATCAGCTTAGTTTCTGCTCCTCCTTTCTCTCTTTCCACTTAAAAAAAAATAAAATTTCTAAGCTTGTTTCCTGCCTTTCCTGTGGGTAGTCTAGTCTGGATATAGATTTGATGTATTCAGGACTATTTGTGGGCTTCTAAGCCCCCAAGCCTTTCTGTGTTGGAGGGAAGCATTCTTGCTTAATTTTGTTTCTTAGAACTAGCCAGTTTTTTTGTTTCAGCACTCAAGTCTGTTTCTTTGAGCTCAGCACTTGTTCAGAACTTATTGTAAGCACTAAATAAGCTACAAATTACTACAGCACTCAACTTTCCTCACTGTCTAGAGGAAAACATTTTCTAGTACTTAACAAATAAGCACCTATCCAGGCATGTCTAAAGGTCAGCTCCTGGTGTTTTCTCCTGTCTACCTGATGATTCTGGGCATCTTGGGGCAATGCAGCAATTGCCTCGTGTAACACAGACAACCCTCTCCTCCTACCACCCAACACTACAACCTGTGAGAGATGCACTTATATAGCCAAACTGGAAGCAAAGCTCTCTTCACCTAAGACTGGACTAGACAGTTGAGAAGGTAAACACTTGCACCACACTCAGCACACAGTCCCTCAAAACCTAAACGACCAAAACACACACACACAAACACAAAACACACACCTACATTTGCTGAGGCCCTCAGTAAAAACCTGCCCAAGCAACAGGGACCTCCAAAGCAGAAACAAGCAACCTCCACCCCCCAACACAACCCAAATAACACATAGCCCACAAACTCAGTGTGCCACTCAACCATAGCCCATAAGGCATAACGTACCCAACACTCTAGTCATAGGTGATTCTATAGTCAGGCACACTGATGTTCCACTCACCAGGCTAAACAAGGAGAAAGTTACTGTCAGCTGCCTGTCGGGTGTCAGGATCCGCCACATAAAGCATGCACTCAGGTCACTCCACAAGTACAAATATGACTCTGTCATTGTCCATGTTGGTGTGAATGACCTGAGACGTACCTCCCTGGACTACATGAAAAGGGACATGGAGGAGCTGTCTGAACTTGTAGCCCAGGCAGGAATGACCCTAGCCCTGAGTAGCATCCTGCCATCACCCAGAATGATACCATAGTACAAGGACAAAATGATTGACTTCAACAATTGGCTAAGCTTCTGGTGTCATTCTAAGGGGATCCAGTATCTGTCTGCCTGGGATGACATGATCAACAAACCACAATGCTTTGCCAGAGATGGCCTGCACCTGTCGCCCCTGGGATTCCGGATACTGGCTAAGGCTCCAGCCACCCCTATAGTGCCTTTTTTAGGCAAGGTTCAAATGACAAATTCACCATCGTAACAGGTACAAGCTACTCAATGCTAGAAGTCTAAACCTCAAAACGCACTCACTCGAGGCACTCCTTAAAATGGAGAACATCGACATCTGTGCAGTGACAGAGACCTGGTTCAAGGCTCCAGGGAGTACCCCTGCATTACCACGCTATAATTCATACCACACCTTTCGGCTACCTAACCTGGACGGAAACACTAAAGGCAGAGGCGTGTCCATATTCATTAAGGATATCCACACTTCCAGGCTAGTTGCTCAGCATAATGCATCCAAGATTATCCAAGTGCAACTAACTCTGGGTAAGACTGCAATCCAAATTGTAGCTTGCTACAGATCCCCCACCATGCCCCAGGATTCCCACTCCTCATTTCTTGATACACTGGAAAATATTAGGGCACAACCTACCACTCTAATAATGGGCGATTTCAACTATCCCACCATTAACTGGGAAAACTACTCATGTACCAACTCTTGTGTTCAACGTTTTCTGGAATTCATAAATTCCAGTGCCTTGGATCAACTTATCCACATCCCCACCAGGGGCAGCAATATCCTAGACCTGGTTATTACCAACATGTGCAACCAATGCACCACACCAGAGGTCAATTCCTCATTGGTCAGATCAGACCACAAGCTAATCACCCTAGACATCCACATCCCTCCCCCACCCCCCATTAGGGAAACCACAGTAAAAAAAATTCTCCACAGCCAACTTCACGCTTCTTAAGACAGAAGTGGCAAACTTCACGACACCCATGCTGATGGACAATAGAGATATGACTGCTGAATCCTACACAAATGCACTTAATAAGCACTTACACGAGTGCATGGATCATGCAATCCCTAACAGAACCAAGATGCTATTCTCCAAAAAAGGAAGCCAATCTGGTGGTCCCCTGCCATAAACAAACTCTACAACAGAAGAAAAACTGTTGCAAAAAGAGTAAAATCCAATGATTAGAGAAACTCCCTGGTCAGCCTCAGTAAGAAGCTGAGATCCCTCATAAAAGCCTCCAAAGCTAGTTACGAAAACAAAATCGCCACTGACTCTAAAGACAACCACAAAGCATTCTATAGCTATGTCAAGAATCTCAATGGCAACACTTGGATCTGCTCTGAGTTACAGCACAATGGCACTAAATATACAGAACCAACTGATATTGCCAACCTCCTGGCAGATAGGTTCAGTGCTAACTTTACCCCCTGTCATCCCCTAAACGGCTCATCTCTAGACCAGAAGAATGCAAAGTTCCTGTAATCACGGCTGCACAGGTAAAAAACACACTATCCAAAGCCAAGAACACAGCATCCATGGGACCTGACAACATCCCAGGCTGTATTCTACATGAACTACAGAATGAACTGGCACCCCACTTAAGTACCATGTTCAATCATAGCCTCACCTCAGGCTATGTGCCCACTGAATGGCGCACAGCAACGGTTATCCCACTCCACAAAGGGGGAGAGACACCACAGACCCGGGAAACTACCACCCCATTACCCTAACGAGCCTGGTCTGCAAGGCTATGGAACGTATCATCATGGAACCTATAAACAATGACACTGGTAATCTCCAAACTCAGGACCCCACCCAGTTCGGGTTTGTAAAAGGCAGATCATGTCTCCTAAACCTGATAGACTTCTTTGAAGCAATCACCAAAGCCGTAGATGAGGGTAAGGTGGTTCCACACAGCCTATCTAGATCTCGCCAAGGCTTTCGACACCATCCCCCACTCTGGAATTATAGATAAACTCACTAAACTAGGTATAAATCCCTATGTCACAAGATGGGTTGCCAACTGGCTCACTGACAGAACCCACACTGTGAAAGTAGCAGACTCCAAATCCAATTTCAGACCAGTGACAAGTGGAGTACCACAGGGTTCAGTCTTGGGTGCTCTCCTGTTTGGTATCTACTTCTCTGAAGTACAGGCTAACACAGAAGGTCTTTGGCTAATGAAGTTCACAGATGACTGCAAACTAAGAGCCATAATCAAAACTCCAAAAGATGTGGACATCCTACAAAAGGGCCTCGCTGAGACAGATGCCTGGTGTCAAAATCATGGCCTCAAGCGCAATGCCAAAAAGTGCATTGTCATCCCTTTTGGTAGAAACTCTGTACCCATGAACTACCACATAGGCGGTAGTCTACTTAACACTGAAAGTGTGATGAGACCTTGGGACACAGGTGGACAGTAGTCTCTCCTTGATAATCACATCGACACAGTAGTCAGAAAATCCTTCTACGTGGCACACCTCATCACAAAAGGTTTCCAGGAAAAAGAGGTCATTGTTCCCCTCTACTCGTCATTCATTAGACCCATTATAGAGTACAATGCCCCTTTTGGTATGCACCTCACAAGACCTCTACAACAACTGGAAAGGCCACAGAAATTCCTCACAAAGAGGATTACTGACCTCAAACAGATGCCCTATGCAGACAGTCTCAAAAAACTGCAGCTTTACTCCTTCGCATATCGCCTACTCAGAGGCAATCTCTGCCTAACACACAAAGCTATGTCAAACCCAGAGCTTTTAGACATGCTCCACTTAAAGAAATCCCAATCCCTATGAGCTACACACTCTAGGGACCTAAACCTTGTCACCACAATAACCAGAACATGCTGGAGGGATAGATTCCTGTCCCAGAGACTTCCCATACTCTGGAACAAACTACCTATCTATATCAAACAAAGCTCCTCATTAGCACACTCCAAGAAAAATCTTGATGATTGGATGGGAGATGAGAAATTCACCCTGGGGATCACTTCTGTGGCTCTGCTCGATAGTGGCACAGGAAAATAATTTTCTTGGGTGGCGAAAGCCAGGGTACCTTTTGGCTAGGCTTATGTAGGCCCTAGGGGCCAATAGGCTAGTACCTACCTATAAACATATGAACCTATGTTCCTCAGTTCCAAATTGGAAGGGTTTGTCATAAATTCAGTGTTAAAATGTTTTTAAACTGACATCCTTTGTAAATAATACTGAATCATATTAATTCATGAAAAAAAAATTAATAATTATAAAGTAACAACATTAACCATCCCATGAGCTTCCTAGCTGAAGGTCTTAATTTGTTAGCAAGTGTTACACATTTTGCCTGTTTGGTCAACATTATGAAAGGTAGAGTTCCACATTCTATACATGAAAGGCTGACAGCTATGAGGGTAAAACATAAAAAGTATCATGGACAATGTAAGTGGATTTAAGACTGCAGCTGACATTTTTTTTCTGGGGGGGCAGGGGATGAAGAAAGTGAGTCAGTTAAAAAATAGAATGAGTCTCAGTAAGTCTATGAATAGCACTTTGAATCTGATAAGGAATAGAATAATGGGTTGGTACAACACAGAGAACAGACAAAATCGTTGTCTATTTCAAATGTGGGTAAATATACTAGAAAATATTCTTCCATTAAAAGACTAACTCTAATTGTACAAATTTTGCCTATTTGTTGTTAGGCTCATAGGTGAATACTAGGCTAACTGCTTTAAAGGGCCATTTTAAGCCTAGTAAATATCCTGAGGTCAGAATAAAACCGTGTACCTTGTGTCTATGAGGCGAAGACTTCAATCCTTATTGCCAAACCCACCCCCTAGTTAGCGAAGTTTGTGATGGCACAGAGGGAAGTGGGGTGATTTTTTTACACTGTGGTTTTGTTGAAGGACTTGTACAGTAAATGTTTAGCTTAATGTCAGTTTAGAAACTAATACACAAGCTTTGAAAGGTAATTTTAAAAGCTATACTGGTTGTCACAATAGTCATCTCTGTTTGATTGCTGGGCATACCTCTCAATTGTCCAGATTTTTCACAGAATGCCCAGATTTTTGGCTCATATTTTTGGTCTGTTCCTTATAAAATTTGTGGTTTTCTGGCAAATCACTGGGATGATCGGAGGACTGGTCACTAAATAACATACATTTGAGTTTCAGACTTCAAAGCCTTCAGAAAATGTAGGTTAAAACGAACCCCGTTAATCTAGCAACTTTCTAAGTTTGTAAGAGCAATATTTAAAATATGTCCCTGTTTTTGGGCCTTTGTTCCCCCATTTTGTTGGGCATTGCCCAGATTTCTTGCACTAAGAGGTTGAGAGGTATGTTGCTGAGGGTGCTCAGGTATCCTACTTTTGGCTGTTACAGGAGTACTACTCTAATGGAAGTGTATAACAATGAGTCACTGCAAAACAGGAACACTACAAAATTACGTGCTTTAATTCAAAGTGAACAAGTATACTGGAAAGAAGCACTTTCACTGATGGCAAATATTAAGTATACTCAGGACAAGTATAAGTATTTGTTGCTAGTTAAGGCTGCCATCCCTTTACAAAAAAAGGGGCGATTTCTATTCTTATGTTTAGTTATGCCTGAAGATTGACAACGTATGTCTGCTGACTACTGGTTGCTGTGCAAAACTATGTTTAAGATTAGGATATTAGACATTGCAGAGGATTTTTTTTTTTTAAAGTGTGGCAGAGTTGTGGGAATACTATTTGATTTTTTTCATAGGTATGTACTAGGCTAGCGCCTCTTGCAGGCCATGTTAAGCCTAGCCAACTTCCCATTTGATTATAGACTGGCTTTACCCATTCTATGGCTGATAATTAGGGTCTATATTATATGCTCGAAGAGATTTTTCTACGAACATATAATCATCGACACGTAAAGAGCGAACGCTCTAAAGTGCAAACAGCCACGTCCACAAATTTTTTCCTCGGGGGAAAAAATTCACAGGGCCATACACAAAAAAAACAAACTTCAAAACCCTAATCAAGTGGGGGGCTTCTCCCCCCACACCTCCCTAACTAAATAAAGCATTTCTGAGATCGTTCTACATTGGGGAAAAGGGCAATTCCCTATAACAGCTAAATGAACCCCTCCCAAGAATAAAATTTGAGGATGTGGCCATTCGCGCTTTAGAGAGTTCGCACTTTAGGTGTCGATGATTATATGTTCAAAAGTCTCTTTGAGCATATAATATAGACCCGATAATTATATACTACCCCTAATGAGGGTAACTGGGATAATTCCATTGATAATTTGAGGGAACCCATGCATGGGATAAAGCATTTAGGAGCTGCCTCTGTCCATTAGTAGTATAAGGGCGGTCCTGGGGTAAATGTTCTGTTTCCCATCCACAGATCTAAGTTGAGCTTGAAAATGGACAAGGATGAACTCTGCTTTATGTGGACGGGAACTTGTTCCAGAGCAGCGGTATCTTCTGCAAAATATCCCTGTTCCTCCAAAGCCTTCTGTTGATTTTGCAGAACCCCTTTAGAGCCCTAGACAGAGTACTTCTGATGCCATTTCACTTGCTGATGTACAGTAAAATCCATCAGTAATGGGTCAGAGGATGCCTTGTAAATCTCTTAGCAGTCTGTAGGATACATAGCATAGTAACAGACCTTTGAATCTGTGTAGGTCATGTTGTTTAGGCCTTGTATCATTTTAGTAAGGCATTTCTACAGGCATTCAAGTAGTTGCATGTGTCTGGACAGATACATGCCAAAGGTGAACAATGACATCCCTAGATCTAGACACAACCCCTTTGTTTATAAGTTGTGCAATACAGAAGGATTTTCTCACAAAGTACAGTTGTGTACTTGCCATAAATGTAGATGTTAGAGTGTATTCACTGTTGCAGTCATTACAATTGGGTTATCCTGCTGGCAGGCTACCCGCAGTCAGCCTGAATTCCAAAGTCAAGGTCCGGCATCGGTTGCTGTCGCCTCCTCCCTGACGTCAGTGCGCCAGGGGTATTAAAGATGCAGTTAACGCCATTTTCTTCAGATTTACTCCAGATGTCAGGTGCCCATGCACCAAGGTAAACTTTTCCTTCATCTACAAGCAAATACACCACATAGGTTGTATAGAATAGAGAAGTACAGATAAGTAGCAGCAAAGATAAGGGGGATGGTGGGAAGGTAACCTGGACTGCAACAGTGAATACACTTGAACATCTACATTAAGTACACAACTGTACTACGTTCGTGTTTCACTGTTGCAGTCATTACAATTGGGTTGAATCACAAAGCTAAGGTTGGGGGGGCTGGAGCTAAATAGGATTAGGAGCGGCTATGAGGCCCTGCAGAACTGCAGTGGCAAAGCCTGCCCTGGATTTAAAGTAGAGTGGTAAGTGATAGTGCTTTGTAAAAGTGTGCACTGAACTCCAGGTTGCACAGCCTCTAAAATGTCTTTGGTTGGTACTCCTCTGAGGAAGGCTGCTGAAGTGGCTGCTGCTCTGGTTGAATGTGGCCTAATGCCCTTAGGCACTGATTTGCCATGTTGTGAATAGCAGAAACAAATGCAGTGGCCTATCCACTTTGAAATAGTCTGCTTTGAGATAGCCTTTCCTTGAGATCCTGCAGCATATGCCACTAGTAATTGCTCAGTCTTTCTGAAAGCTTTGGTTCTGTCCAAGTAGAAGCGCAGCTGTCTGTGTATGTCCAAAGAATGCAGAAGTCTCTCACCCTTATTCTGTGGATTTGGGTAAAAAGTAGGCAAATGAATAGTTTGATTAAGGGCCACACTAGACAGTACCTTAGGCATAAATGTCGGGTTTGTCCTCAGAGAAACCCTATCTGGATGGAAAATGAAAAATGGTTCTACAGCCATGAGTGCCTGTAGCTCTGAGACTCATCTTGCAGAGATTATTGCTAGGAGCAGTGCTGTTTTCCATGATAAAAATTTTATATCAGCTGAAGAGGCTGGCTCAAAAGAAGGGAGGGTGAGTTTTACCAAGACATAATTGAGGTCCCATGCAGGAATTGGTGATTTCCTTGGAGGCCTTAAGTTTTTGGCTCCTCTGAGTTACTGCCTTAATAAAGGATGAGAAAAAATAGGTGGCTCTGTATTGTAATGAGCTGAAATGGCAGAGGCATAAATCTTAATTGATGAAAAGGATAGGCCTTTGTCCAGCATCTCAGTTAAATATTGCAAAATCTGAGGAATATTTGGTACAGTCGTGTCAATACCTTGTGCCTAGTTCCAAGCACAGAATCTCTTCCATTTTTCAGCATAGGATTTTCTGGTACTAGGCCTCCTGGCCTCCAAAATAACATCCATCACCGCTTTAGAGAGACGTGTGTTTTGAATGACTACAGTATCCACCATGCTGCCAGATTTAAGGTCTTGAGTTGGCTGTGCAGGATCTGATTGTTGTGTTGGGACAGTAAGTGAGGAAGTTGAGGTAATGTTCAGGCTGGGTATTGAGACAAGTTCCTTAGGATTGGGTACCAGTGCTGGCGGGGCCAGTCTGGGGCAATCAGTATCATTTTTGGCTTCTCTTGTCAGGAGTACCTTGGGGAGGAGAGGCAGTGGAGGAAAGGCATAGACTATTAAGTTTTTCCAGCTGAAAGATAGAGCATCCACTTTCCATGCTTGCTTGTGATAAGTCCTTGTGCAAAATCTCTTTAGTTGGCAGTTGTGAGGGGAGGCAAATAGATCTATGTCCGGGCATCCCCAATTTCTTGTTATCATGCTGAAGACCTGCAGATCCAATTTCCACTCGTGGGGATCCATGAGATTTCTGCTTAGTTCGTCTGCCAGAGTATTCATCTTTCCTGGCAGGAATTGTGCCTGCAGATGTACTTGGTAAGTCAATGCTGTGTCCCACAAATTCATGGCTAGTCTGCATAGGGGGTAGGAATGAGTGCCTCCCTGCTTGTTTATGTACCACATGACTGTCGTACTGTCCGTCTTTATCAGTAGTTGTCCCGGATGAAGTAGATCCTTGAAGGCTGTCAGGGCATTCTGAACAGCTAACATCTCTTTTTGGTTGATATGTAGATGCATTTGGCTTGCGGACCATGTGCCCTGAATACATCTTCCTGCCATGTGGGTCCCCCCCCAGGCATAATCTGATGCATCTGTTGTTAATATCTGCCTGGCTGTGGGTAAAGCGAATGGCTGTCCCTTGTTGTGGTGACAGGCCTTTGCCCACCATTGAAACTCCTGTTGCAGGCAGGGAATGAGGGTAATTATTGTTTCCAGGCTGTGGCAATGTTGAGTCCAAACACTTTTTAGATACCACTGAAGTTTCCTCATATGCAGTCTTGCATATGGAATTAGCAGAATGCAGGATGCCATGAAGCCCAAAGCCTGCAGAATTTTTCTTGCAGACAAGTGGGTCTTTGTTGCCAACATTTTGAAATAAGTAGTCAGTTGCCTTTGTTTGTCTGGCATGAGATAAGCCATCTGGGAAGTTGTATTTAAGCTTGCACCCAGGAATATTATCTCTTGAGAGGGTACTAGTTTTGATTTCTTTTCGTTTACTGTGTACCCTAGGCATGTTAGTAATTTTTTTACAAACGCCAGATGTTGTTGTAGAATGTCCTTGTTCTCTGCTTGAATATGGCAGTCATCCAAGTAATGATATATTTGTATCCCTCTGTCTGCAAAATGCAATTACTGGAGCCAGGCATTTTGTGAAGACCCTGGGCGCAGTAGATAAGCCAAAGGGCAGTGCAGAGAATTGGTAGTGCATTGAGCCAGCTATGAATCTGAGGTACCTTCTGCATGATTGTCTGATTGGGACATGCAGGTATGCCTCTTTTAGGTCTAAAGTCACAAGCGAAGCCTTCTTGCCCAGCATGGGCAGAAGCTGCTGCAGAGTCAACATTTTGAATCTTGGAATATCCAGGTATGTGTTTAGAATAGATAGGTCCAGTATTGGTCTCCAGGCTTTGTCCTTTCTGGGCACCAAGAACAGCCTTGAGTAAAATCCTTGTCCCTGCTCTTGATGTGGTACTTGCTGAATGGCCCTCATGTCCATGAGGGATGACACTTGCTTTTGTGCCTCTGCCCATTGATTTTTTGGCAGGACTGGCAAACTGTTTGCCCTTGGCAGGGTGTGAAAGTGAAACCTGTAGCCTTGTGACACTATATCCATGACCCATTTGTCCTGGGTTATTACGTGCCAATTTTGAGTAAAAAGTGCTAGTTTTCCCCCTAAAGGTGCTGCCAGAAGGTACGTGCTTGGCACAGGCAGGGGGAAGTGATTGGGACTGTTTCCTGTATGGCCGTGATTTGTCTTCTCCGCTTTTGGAGGTAGAAGCACCCCATTGTTTAGACCTGTATGAGCCTTGGGGCTGGGATCTACCTCTAGGGTGTCTGTATCTGCCTCTTTGTGGCCTGTCTGACACTGGAAAGGACCAATTCTTTGTAGGCCAGTGCCTGCTAAATCTTGGAGGCTGTACCTGTAAGAAATCCTTGACTGTTTGCATAGATTTAGCTTTGTCCTCCATTTTCTTCAACACCTCTTCTGCTTTAACAACAAACAAGGTATCATGCTGTAATGGAGCATCTAATAATTTTGCTTTAACATGAGCAGGCAGATTCTGTTCCTTTAACCAAGCATGCCTCCGAATGACAGAACCCGTAACAACGGCCCTGCAGGAGGCCTCCAGAGAATCAAAACCACATTGCAAATTATGCTTTCCCACGTGATCAGCTGCATGCAATAAATCCTGAATTTCTTTGTTTTCTGCACATTCAGAGTTTATCAACATTTTCTGTTTAAGCAGTGACATAATATATTGCTGATATTTAAGCATATGAAACTGACAATTTAAAGCCCTTATAGCCAAGGTAGCAGAAGTGTAAATCTTTTTCCCCATCTGTCCAGTGCCCTAGAATCCCTGTCAGAGGGGGTAGGATTTTTTGCAGTGGAAGCCTTGACCCCTTTGGGACCTTGAGAGATAGTTTCTGGGTCAGCAGCAGAGTTCGTAAAAAGAAATTTATGTGATTCAGGAACCCTGTAGTATCTGTCTGGCTTAACAGGAGCTGGAGGTAAAGAGTCAGGAGTCAGACTGGACTCTGAAAAAACATCATCTACAATGTCTAGCACAGGTGGAATAGCAAGGGGCCTGTGCTGAGGTAGTAAAAGGAAGTCTCTGAGCCTTTTCTTACATTCTGAATAATCTTGGCTCTCCCAGTGGAAATGCTCCCTCATGGTATGCAGAGTTTCCCCAAAAGAGTAATCCTCAGGAGGAGAGGCTGAAGGGATAGATTCTTCAGCAACAGAATCCTCATAGGGAGGAAGACAGCATTCCTGATCAGAAGAGGAATCAGAAGAAATGGAAACCTGATCTGAGGAGTTATATTCTCTCTCTTGCCTAGGCCTCATCAGGAGGAGGATGGGAACCCCTGATCAAAGTAATTAGGTCTTTGGCCATTTTGAGCATCTGTTTTTTAGGCATGGAGGCCTGTCCAAGGGGCTGTTGTACTTGTTTCTTTGTCTTTAGAGATGCTTCAGTCTTTGCCTTTGAAGCTAAAGTCATTTTAACATATATCTGTGTAGGCCTGAAAACACATTCAGAAGCCGATGCCTGGTCAGCGGCTCCTTACCCATCTGAGGGAATAGTTTCTGAGGTTCCAATACCTTGAATTTCCAGTGGCCTAGTCGGCTCCACGTGGGAGTCGGAAGCGGCCTGCAGCTCTAAAGTAGCAGGCGTCAGGGGCTGCAAAAGTGCCTCACTGAGAACCGGTGACTGGCTTAGAAGAAGCATCGTTAGTTTTGGACCTCGCATGCCTGTCCTTTTCTTTTTCTTTGCGTTTCTTTTGAACTGCGGTAGTCGGATGGCTATCCAACGACATCTTGTAATTAAATCTTCTGCCAAAATAGTGAAATGCAAAATCGTACCAACGATTAATAGTGTGTTGGCTAAATCTAGCACAAAACCGACAATTAGCAACGTTGTGATCAGGGCCTAGGCAAGGAATACAGTAAGAATGGAAATCCTTATGAGGTATTTGCTTCCCACAAGAAATACAATTAACTTTTTCTGACATTGGTCTGGAGCAAGAAAAAAGTTTCCCCAACGGGATACTTAGCTTTTAATGAAGACTTCGGATCTGAAATTTGAACACGAAAATCTCAGGAGTTGGCCGACCGGCACTTGTGAACTGCTTTTGCTTCGGGCACCGCATGGCAAGAAAGACTGAAGAAAATGGTGTTGGCTGCATCTTTTATACCCCTGGCGCACTGACATCAGGGAGGAGGTGACAGCAACCGATGCCGGACCTAGACTTTGGAATTCAGGCAGACTGCGGGTAGCCTGCCAGCAGGATAACCTAACTGTAATGACTGCAACAGTGAAACACGATGAACATCAGTAATGCATTTTTTGACATTTAGTTTCAGACCAATTTTGACACCAGTTACTTATTTGAAACAAACCTCCATGCAGTGAAAACTTTCACAAGTTAAGTGGATTAAGAAAGTGAGGATGATGACTGGATGCATGTTGGCAATTAACAGCATCAAGAAAGACCTGTCTGGTAGAGCATTTATATGCTGAGTGATTTGCTTAAGATGGTGCCTGGATATCCACTGAAGGAAAGTATGACATTTATATTCCTCACATTCTGACTGCTGAATAAAGACTACTGTGGTTATAATTGGGTATAATCTTTAGGAGACTATCTTAAGTGACTGGATTCCCATGTTAGGCAACAACACATTTAATGGTAGTGGGTAATCCAGTACTGAAATTGCTGTTTGAAAAAAAAAAGAGAGGATAATTACAAATTTACTCTTTCCTTCCAGGAACAGGAGTAAATGCTAGTTAAACATCTGAAACATTTTAGATTCCATGCACTACAACCTGGATGGTTATAGGATTTTATTTACACTGTATAAAAATGACAAACCTGTTAGTATGCTAACATGTCAGTCCAGACTATCCTGAATTGTTCACTTCAGGAGAGATTCTGGCACAGTGGATAAGTTCCTCAACTTTGTGCAATTTAATAAGAAAGATTAGCTGTGTAAAATCTTACCATAACCATATATGTCGTCCTCTTCCATGTTGCAGTATTCTTACTGTGGGATCCTCTGCCTTGGGTGACACGAATGTCCGGCTCCTATGCAAAAGCCTAAGCCTGGTTGCTGCCAGGTGGGTGGTACGTCACATGCAGGGCCATAAACCATGCACCTTAAATGTGACATCTGCACACACAGGCCTCAAAATTGCTTAGTCGGACAACAGTCTAAGGAATCCAAGAAAGATGCCACCTAGACAGGGTACATGTAATGAAGAGGGTAGGTGGGAGGGAAGGAATACTGCAACATGTAAGAGAAGGACATCTATGGTTAAGGTAAGATTTTACACAACGCATCTATATCCTTCTATTCCCATGTTGCAGCATTCTTATTGTGGGAGAGTGCCACAGCTCAAGAAGAGGAAAGGGTGGTGGAGAAAGCTGCAGTTTCCATGAATCCATGCATGATTGCCCTTGCAAAACCTGCCCTGGCTCTGGAGACATAGTCCAATTTGTAATGTTTGGTAAAGGTATGCACACAGGACCATGTGGCTGTCTCAAGAATGGTGGCTGTATCCAGGCCTTTGAGGAAGGCTCCTGATGAGGCCACTGCTCTTGTAGAGTGTGCCTTAACATTGTAAGGCAAGTGTTTGCCATGGAAAGCATAGCAGAAGGAAATAGTTTTCCATATCCTGGAGGATACAATATGTTGGGATACAGCCTTACACAAGGCCCTGGGGTGGAAGGACACAATGAGCTGATTGGACCTTCTAATGGCTTTGGTCTTGTCCAGATAAAAGCTTGTCTGTGGACATCAAGGCAGTGATGTACTCTCTCACTGTCATTCTGAGGAGAGTGGAAGAAAGTGCGTAAATAAATGGACTGACTGATGGACAGTTCATTGACCACTTTGGGCATGAAGGAGGGATTGGTGCAAAGGGTCACCCTATCCTTGTGGAAGATTGTGTAGGGTGAGGATGCCAGGAGTGCTTGTAGTTCAGACACCCTTCTGGCTGAAGTAAGGGATACTAACAGGACAGTTTTCCATGTGCACACCTGCAGAAAAGCAGAGCTTGCTGGTTCAAAGGGGGCAATAGTGAGTTTCTCTAGCACGTAGTTCAAGTCCCAAGGGGGGGAAAAGGTTTCTTTGGTGGTCTGACATGGAGAACCCCTTTTAGGAATAGTTTTGACATCCAACCTGGAAAAAAGATGTGGGTCTAAATGTAAGCAGGTTGAAATGGCAGATAAGTGGACTTTCACTGAAGAGTATGAAAGTTCTGATTTTTATGAGTTCACACACATAGGCTAGGACTAGTGGAACATCTGCTTGGAAGGGGTCTCTGCCTTTGAAGACACCACTTGGAGAACCTTTTCCATTTGGAAAGAGAGGGTCTCCTGCAGGATGGTTAGCACTTCCTCTGAGTATCAGCATCTGAAGGTGATCAAGAGTTTATCACCCACAGGGTTAAGGAGAGCATCTCCAGGTGTCGATGAATGAGAGATCTCTTCTGTTGTGTGAGCAGGTCTACCTTGTGAGGCAAGTTGTGATGACTGCTCTTGGCAAGAGACACAAGGGGGAACCAATGCTGCCTTGGCCAATAGGGAGTCACCAACCAGATTCTTGGGTGGTCCTTCCGGATTTTTAGAAGGACTTTCTGATTGAGAGGGAAGGCATAAAGTCCCTTCCATGAGATCGAGAAGGCATCCACTCCCCAGGATAGTGGGGTGGAGTCCCAGGAGCAGAATAGCAACTGTCTGTTCTGGTTGGAGACAAACAGATCCATCTGTGGTGTGCCCCACTGGCGGACAATGTCTAAGAACACATCTCTGTGCAACATCCACTCGTGATGCTCAGAGAATGATTTGCTGAGGGCAATCGCCTGATTGTTGTCCTGGGATGGAACATAGACCACCTGCAGTGTGCTATTGTACTGAGTGGCTAGCTCCCAAGCCTGCAAAGTATGTAGGACCTGGTCTCCCCTGTTTGTTGATGTACTACACCACAGCTGTATTGTCTGTGAAGATTTGGAGGGGGGCCTGCCTGCATTAGAGGAAGGAAGGTCTGCAGGGCTAGATGGAGTGCAGTCATCTCCCTTACATCAATATGTTTTTTCTGGAGGGAGGGCTCCCATTGAGCCTGCACCTTGAGGCTGTTCATAGTGGCTACCCACCCTAGATCTGAGGTATCTGTGTACTTGCATTGCACTTTATTGGTGGGTTGAAGAGGTAAGCCTGGGTTCTGGTGTACTTGTTGGATCTACCACCTCAATTCTGTTTTCAGGCAGGTTAAGAAAGGGTACCTGAAAGTCCAGAGGGTGGCTGTGTTGTGACCAGACATTTTTTAGGTACGAATGGAACTTCCCCCATGTGCAGCCTGGCTAGGGGTAGCATAGGGATTGTAGCTGCCATGAGGCCTAGAAGATGCATGAACTGCCTGGCCAAAATGTGGGTGACAAGGAGGAGCTCATGGAAGTGGTTGGTTAGGGAGTAGAATTTGTCCTGAGGAAGGAAAGCCCTCATTAAGTCTGTTCCTAACTTGCAGCCCAGGAAGGTTTTGTCTTGGGCTGGGGTGAGGGAGGATTTTTTCAGGTTGAGGGTGAAGCCCAAGCTCTGAAGTAGGGACATGGTGAACAGTAAATGTTTTTTGAGAATGCTTTCCTCTACTGCTAGAATGAGGATATCATCTAGGTAGGGGGTAGATTTGAATGCCTTTTATAGGTTCATAGGTTGGTACTGGGCTATCTGCCCGAAGGCATATATTAGCCCAGCCACATTGTGCGGTATTCACCACCCCTTTAGTAGTTCCCTAGACCCTTGTACTAGCAGCTAGTACCCTTGGCCCCTATCTAGTAGTGCTGTTGGTGTGATCCCCGTGTGAACTTTCTGTTACCCATCCACTCATCAAGGTTCCTCTTGAAGAGTGATAGTGAGGGGCTCTGTCTTATGTAGATCGGGACCCTGTTCCATAGTAAGGGAAGTCTCTGCGAAGGGAATCTATCCCTCCAGCATGTTCTATTCATTGTTGTGTTGAGGTTTATATCCCTAAAGCGTGTAGCTCGAGTAGATTTGGTTTTGCTAAGATGGAGCATGTTCAACAATTCTGGGATGGACATGGCTCTGTACGTTAGACAGAGATCACCTCTGAGAAAGCGGTATGCAACAGAGAACAGTCTTAGCTTTTTCAATTGCGCTGCATAGGGCAACTGTTTAAGGCCAGTAATCCTCTTGGTTAGGTACCTTTGTGGTCTCTCCAGCTGCTGGAGATGTCTAGCCAGGTACATTCCAATTGGTGCATTGTACTCAATAATGGGTCTGATGAAGGAAGAGTAGAGGGGCACCATTACATCCTTAGATCTTGATGCGAACCCTTTTGTGATCAGATGGGTCACATAGAAGGATTTTCTAACCACTTTGGCAACATGGTTATCAAAGGAAAGCTGACTATCTACTTGGGTCCCTAGATCCCTTATTTCTTCTTCAGATTTCAGGGGATTACCTCCTATGTTGTAGTTTGCAGGTACTCTGTTTTTGTTCTACAGTAGGCTACTGCTGGGGCTAGACACTTTGTGAAGACCCTTGGTGCAGTAGATAAAACAAAGGCCAAGGCAGTAAATGGAAAGTGTGAAGAGGGTCCAACAAAACGCAAAAACTTAGTTTGGATGAATGGGAATGTGTATGCCTCCAAGTCCACAGTGGCCATGAATGCCTTGGGAGGAAATAGTAGGAGAAGGGTTTGAAGAGATATCATACTGAAAGGAAAGGACCTTCAGGAAAAGATTTAGGTAGGACAAATCCAGAATGGGCCTTCAAGGGCCATCATTTTTTGGCACTAGAAAGAGCAGGGAGTAGAATCCCCTTTCTTCTTGGCCTGAAGGAACTCTTTCTATGGTCACTTGGCCGAGAAGATCCTGTATGATCTGGTAAATTAGATACAGCTGTTTTTGGGTAGAAAGGGGATGCCATGTGGTAGGGTCTTTTCCTGCCAGGACATGAAGTATCCATTTTCCACTATTGCCAATACCTAATGGTCTGAGGTGACTTTTTTCCAGAAGGATAGGCAGTGAGAGAGGCAGGAGGAGAGAGGGAGGTGGCTGATGCAGTCACGCATTAGTTTTTATCTGGAAAGGGCTGCCTAGGAGCAGATCGAGGAGGGGCTGCCCTTGGGGAATGTGCCTTTCTAGATCCTTTTCTGTGTCCAGAGGAGGAGGTGGATGGGGCTGGGGCCCGCCTGGCAAACGTGGTCTTAGCAGGGTAGTTTCTGTAAAATTTGGGAACATGAGAAACCAATAAATGTTTAAGGTCCTGAAGTTCTTTGCTTTTTTTCCTGGAGGATTTTGAACAGTTCATCAGACTGTCTGCCAAACAGGAATTTGTTGTCCAGTGGTGCATCTAAAATTCTGCTTTTAAAGTCCTCAGGGAGGGGCTGAAGCCTGAGATAGGAGTACCTGCGCAGCACAGAGGCTGAAGCTACAGACCTAGCGGAAGCCTCAGCTGCATCACAGTTGCACTGAGTGCCTGGCAACCTGTGATGCTAAAGACAGCTTAGATGCTACCTAAGATTTGTTAGGAGAGTCAGGCATGGAGGAAAGTAAGGAGGTTGCCTGAGAAAACAAGTCTGGGGCATATCTGACCATGTGGGTCTGATAATTGATTGCCCTGAAGGCCAGTGTGGAGGAAGTGTACATCTTTTTTCCCAGCCTGTCCATGACCTTGCTGTCCTTGTCTGATTGTTGAAGGGAGGAGGAAGGTATTAGTCTGGACTGTGTCAGGGGCCATTGCAATGATTGAAGGATCTTCCATAGGTGGCTTAATGAGGTATATGTGCTCATCAGGGACCTTGTAAAAACTAGTCAGATCTCTCGGGAGCAGAGGGCTGTGATTCAGGGATCTTAGAGGCTGCAGCAAATGCATCCAAGTAAGCTGAAATCACAGGGGGGATTGCAGAGGGGGAGCGTGACTCCACCTGGAGTACTTCAAAATACCTCTTTTGAACCTCAGTCATCTGAGTGACATCCCACTTGAAATACTCCCTCATTTTGGTAATTGTTTCCCCAAAAGAAATATCTTCATGCGTTGAGTCTCGTTCTAAGGAGTCCTCATCTGGGGAGTAGTAATCCAGAGGGGAAGCTAACTGCGATGTATAGGTTACAGATTCATCTGAGGAGGAAGAAGAGTCATCTTCCTCCTGACTATGCATTTGACGAATGGAAGCAGCTGAGGCTTGTCTGGGGCTAAGCGCAGGCAATGTAGCAGCAGGGGAGGCTGTGTGCCTAACAGCCATAAAGGCCTGAACCAAAGACTGTGAAAATGTATGCCAGTCTGGTTGGTCCTCAGAGGAAGTAGACAAATGTTTAGATGTGTGCTTCCTCTTGAGAGGAGTAGTCTTAAGTGGACGGCATAGGCCTAATGTTAGGCATCTGGCCTGTGAGACAGGATTCCATTTCCAGAACCGTGGGCGGGTGTCTGGTGAAGCCTACTTTCCCCTCGACTTCAACCGAAGCCAATGCCGGAGCAACCTACGATGACATGCCTACCAGGGTTTCCAAGGCAACTTCCACAAAGGTAGGAGCTGAATCCGCCACTTCTACCGGACGCCCCTCAACCCCTAGTTCAGTGGCTGGTGGGGCATCCAACGTTGGAGGGGAAGTAGAAGTAGGCCTTACAACCTTGGCCTTCTTTTTAGGAGGCTCCGCCTGGACTGCAGACTCTGGTTTCATACGTAAGGCTAAACACTTTAGTTGCTGGTTTTTGGGATAAGTTTTAAGGGCTGCCAGACGACTATGAAGGGTTTTGGGTATGAACACATGGCAAATGCTAAAGGTGGTATAGTTGTGGTCTTGGGCCCAAGCAGAACAAAGTTTGTGAGAGTCCTTGTGCGGAATCTGGCAGCTGCACTTACATTTACACTTTCTAGCAGACATCGACTAAATAATAAAGGGCAAAGCAACCAAAGCTCAAGCAAAAGATAATTTTTCCCAATAGGCTACTTATCTTTAGACGTCTTCTGGAGCACAGAGCAAAGCAATCGGTCTGACGTTCAACTGCGACAGAGAAGTTTTGAGGCCTATGCATGCTAATGTCACATTTAAGGCTCATGGTTTATGGCCCTGCGTGTGATGTCCCACGCACCTGGCAGCAACCAGGGTTAAGCTTTTGCATAGGAGCCGGGCGTTCGGGTCGCCTGAGGTGGAGGATCCCACAGTAAGAATATTGCAACATGAGAATAGAAGGACATCTTTAGATAACCTATTTTAAGCTTGTAGGACAGCGTAGATTTCTAGGATGACAACCAGGTAACAGAGTTACCAAAGAATGGTGAAAAAAGTACAGTTGTGTACACTCACCATAAATGTAGATGTTCGAGTGTATTCACTGCTGCAGTCATCACACTTGGGTTATCCTGCCAGGGGTAGCTCTCAGTCGGCCCAAACACCAGAGGCTTAGTATTTCTGTGTCGGTTGCTGTTGCTCCAAGACTGATGTCAGGTCGTCAGTGGTATAAAATCAGGCAGCCGACACCATTACATAGGTTTTTCTTGCCCCAACTGTCAGGAGTCCCCAAATAGGGAGCTAGGTTATGGTGGAAGAACACCACCAGTAGAAAGTAAATACCAAAGAATTCCCTGTAAGGAGAGAGGAAGAGAGAGAGAGAGAGACAAGGGGGATGGAGGATGGGAAACCAGGACTGCAACAATGAATACACTCTAACATCTACATTTATGGTAAGTGTACACAACTATACTATGTTCTTTGTGTTTCACTGTTGCAGTCATCACACTTGGGTTGATTCCCAAAGCTGAAGAAAAGGGTGGATGCAGTCAAAAAGACTGGGGGCTGGCTAGGATGCCCTGCAAGACTGTAATGGCAAAGCCTGTCCTGGATTTGGAGAAGATAGGCAGGTGGTAATGCTTGTTTAAGGTATGAACAGAAGTCCATATTACAGCCTCCAGGATGTCCTTGGTGGGTACCCCTCTGAGAAAAGCTACAGAGGTGGAGGTTGCCCTGGTGGAATGTGTCCGGACCCCCTTTGCGGGCAGGTTCTCGTGCTGTTTGTAGCAGAAATGGATGCAGTGTGCTATCCATTTGGAGACTGATTGTTTGGATATGGCCCTGCCCTCTGCCCCTGCTGCGAAGCTGACTTGCAATTGGTCAGTTTTTCTGAAAGATTTAGTCCTATCCAGATAAAATCTGAGCTTTCTGTGCACATCTACATAGTGCAGAATCCTTTCCCCCTTGTTTTGTGGGTTAGGAAAAAAGGTAGGCAAATGAATAGATTTGGTTGGGAGCCACACTGGACACCACTTTAGGCATGAAGGATGGGTTAGTCCTGAGGGAGACCCTGTCAGCATGGAAAATGATGAAGGGCTCTACAGCCATGACTGCTTGTAGCTCTGAAACTCTTCTAGCTGAAGTGATGGCCAGAAGCAAGGCTGTTTTCCAAGAGAGGAATTTTAACTCTGCTGAAGCTGCAGGCTCAAAGGGGAGGTAGGGTGAGCTTTTCCAACACAAAGTTAAGGTCCCAAGCTGGGGTGGGCGCTCTTCTAGGTGGCCTTAAGTTGTTAGCCCCTCTAAGGAATTGTTTGATGAGAGGGTGTGAGAAGAGAAGCGGCTCTGTGCTGTAATAAGCAGAGATGGCAGAGGCATGAATTTTAATAGAAGAGAAGGATAGGCCCCTGTGTAGTAGGTCTGCTAGGTAATCCAGGATGAGAGGTAGGAAGGGCTGTGCTGTTTTGGCTCCCTTAGCCTGGATCCAGGTGCACAACCTTTTCCACTTGTCAGCACAGAATTTTCTAGTGCTAGGGCATCTGGCCTCAAGTATAACATCTAGGACTTGTTTGCTTAGGCTGTTAGGTTGAGGAGAGGTCAGGGAACAAGCCAGGCTGCCAGGTTCTGGGTTTGCAATTGTAGATGCATGAATTCTCCATTCTTCTAGGTCAGGAGTTTTGGGATCTGAGGTAGGTGCCATGCTGGCAGGGGTGGCAGGCTGCGCTTCAGTGGGTACCAGTGCTGGTGTTGCCAGTCTGGGGCAATCAAGATTGCCCTTGGTTTTTCCTCCCTTATTTTCAGCAGTACCTTTGAGATGAGTGGTAGAGGGGGAAATGCATAGAGAGGTTTACCCACTGGAAGGATAGAGCATCCAGGCCTTGCTGTGAGGTTCCCTGGTGCAGAATTTGCTGAGCTGATGATTGGAGTGGCAGGCAAAGAAGTCCACCTTCGGGGTGCCCCATTTCTGGGTTACAAGGTTGAAGGTTTTGTGGTCTTGCTGCCACTCGTGCGGGTCTAGCAGTTTTCTGCTTAAGTCATCTGCCAGAGAGTTTATGGAGCCTGGCAGGAATTGTGCTAGCAGGTGTATTTACATGGCTGAGGCCATGACCCTGCAGAGAGGATAACAGTGAGTCCCTCCCTGCTTGTTGATATACCACATCACTGTGGTGTTGTCTGTTTTGATCACTAGAAGCCCTGGGGACAGTAGGGGTCTGAAAACTGACAGGGCATGCTGAACAGCTAGCATCTCTTTTTGATGTGCAGATGTATTTGATTTGGCTCCAATGAACCTGAATGCATCTGCTGTCTAGGTGTGCATCCCAGGTATAGTCTGCTGCGTCTGTGGTGAGGGTCTGGGCGGCATTGGGTTGTGAGAAGGGAATTCCCTTGTTGTGGTTGCATGCTGCTGCCTACCAAATAAAATCTTTCCTTAGACAGGGTATCACAGCTATGATAGTTTCCAGGTCTTGAGAGTGTTGACACCAAAGGCTTTTTAGGTACCATTGTAATTTCCACATATGCAGTCTGGCATATGGAATGAGTAGAATGCAAGAGGCCATCAACTCTAGAGCTTGCAGGATTTTCATTGCAGACAACTGGGTTCTGGTGGCTAATTGAGAGAAGTAGCCTGTCAGGTAGGGTTGTTTTAATGCAGTAAGGAATGCCATTTGGGATCCTGTGTCCAGGCTTGCTCCCAGGAATACAATTTTTTTGTGTGGGGACTAATTTTGATTTATTTTCGTAGTATACCCCAGGGAGGTCAGTAGTTCCTTTACAAAGGTCAGGTGCTGTAACAGCTTTTCTTGACGGTCTGCCTGAATCAGGCAATCGTCTAAGTAGGGGTAAATTTTAATATTTCTTTGTCTACAAAAAGCAATGGCTGGAGCCAGGCATTTTGTGAAAACTCTGGGAGCAGTGGATAAGTCAAAGGGAACAGCAGAGAACTGAAAGTGCATAGATCCTTCCCTGAAACGTAGATATTTCCTGCAAGATTCCCTGATTGGGATGTGTAGGTAGGCCTCTTAGGTCTAGGGTGACTAACCAAGCATCCTTGGAAAGCGCAGGAAGAAGCTGCTGAAGGGTGAGCATTTTGAATTTTGGTATCACCAGAAAGGTGTTTAGAATGGATAGATCAAGGATGGGGCACCAGGTGCCATCTTTTCTGGGTACCAG
Source organism: Protopterus annectens (assembly GCF_019279795.1). Taxonomy (NCBI): domain Eukaryota; kingdom Metazoa; phylum Chordata; order Ceratodontiformes; family Protopteridae; genus Protopterus; species Protopterus annectens. The sequence goes on along the minus strand of NC_056739.1, from coordinate 1,086,823,037 downwards.
GAACAGTCTGGGATAGAAACCTTGGCCTATTTGGTCTGCAGGAACATGCTGCACTGTCCTCATGGAGAGGAGGGAAAAGACTTGCTTTTTGGCCTCTGCCCACTGGTTTGGAGGAAGATCTGGGAACCCTTTTGGAGTTGGTAGTGTGTGGAAATAAAATTTGTATCCCTGGGACACTATGTTGAGGACCCATCGGTCGTTGGTAATAGAAGCCCAGTTGTTTGCATGGAAGGAGAGTTTTCCTCCCAGGGGCACAAGCAGGTGGGCAGAGGTAAGGCGTGGAGGTGTAAAGTCATTGTGAGTTTGTACCATAAGGGGGTGGCTTAGCACTCCCTGTTTTTGAAGAGGAGGAACTCTATTGCTTTGATCTCTGCATTTCCTGGGACTGCTGACTGGGGGGGGGGGGGGTCTGCTTCCCCTGGGTCTGGGTTGAGCTGGCCTAGAGGGGGCCAGAAAGGACCAGTGCTTGAAGGGGCAATGCCTACTGAACCTTTGAGGCCGGACCTGTAAAAAAAAGTCTGTCTGCATAGATTTGGCTTTTTCTTCCATCTTTTTTAAGACCTCTTTTGCCTTGGCTCCAGACAAATTGTCTTTGTTCAATGGTGAGTCTGACAATTTTGATTTGACATGGTCTGCTCCTTAAGCCGAGCATGCCTTCTAAGGACAGAACCAGTGACTGCTGCCCTGCAAGATGCTTCTAAGGTGTCAAAGCCACATTGCAAGGTGTGCTTAGTAACTTGGCTTGCAGAATCCATAAGCTCTTGCAATTCTTTATTTTCTGCACAAGCAGGAAAGGAAGGTATTTTTTGTTTGAGGAGTTCCATGGTATGCTGCTGATATTTCAGCATGTGGAACTGACAATTTAGTGTTCTAAAAGCAAGAGTTGTAGAGATGTATACTTTTTTTACCCCATCTGTCTAAAGCTCGGGAATTCCTGTCTGAGGGAGTGGGATTCTTAGCTGAGGTTGTTTTAATTCCTTTAGGTCTTTGGGAGATGACCTCTGGGTCAGCAGCAGGATTTTTGAAATGGAATTTGAGAGAGTCAGGGACTCTGTAGTACCTGTCAGGTTTTCTGGGAGCAGGAGGAAGGGTGTCAGGAGTCAAACTGGATTCCATAAAAACATCATCCACAACATCCAGGACAGGAGGAATGGCTAAAGGTCTGTGCTGTGGTAAATCTAAGAATTCCCAGTGTCTCTTTTTTGACCGAGGGTAGTCCTGACATTCCTATTGGAAATGCTTCCTTAAAGTATGTAGGGTTTCATCAAATGAAAAATCCTCAGGAGAGGCAGAAGGAATTGATTCCTCTGCATCAGAATCCTCATAAGCAGAGAGGGGTTGCATGTCTTCTTATTCAGAAACCTCAGTCTCATCGGACTCCTGTTCTGATAAAACTACTGGGGACAAATCTCTTTCTTTTGGAAGGGGTAGCCTGGCTTCCCTTAATAAACATAATAAGGTCTTCCACCATTTTATGCATTTGAGATTGAGGCATGGAAGCAGGTGCCTGACCTTCGGTCAGTTTTTAGGCATAGTTCGTACCCTAGACCTTAGAAACTCGATAGTTTTAGAAAGAACTGAAGACGCGAAAGAAGTAGTCGGTTTGTGACAAGTATCGGTAGTGCGAAGAACTTCCTCAGAAGCCAGTGCCTGCTCAGCGGCTCTGGACCCATCCAAGGTAGAGACATCCGCAGGATCCTTAGTCGAAGAAGAGTCTCGCGGCATACCGAACTCCGAATGGGTCTCGGTAGCAGCCTGCGAATCCACAGAAGTGGTTATCAGGGGCAGTGAAAGCGCCTCACTGAGGACCGGAGAACTGATGACTAGCTTAATGGAAGCATCGTCGGCAGTTTTGGAACTGTGCAGTCTGTCTGTCTTTATCCTTACGTTTTTTTTCTGGAAGATCGGTAGTCGAATGGCTTACCAAAGCCATATCGGAATACGAGGACTGAGAACAAAAATATTCAGCTACAATAAGGGCCCGATGACTTATAGCTCTAGCGTTGAACAAAGCACAAAAGCAACAGCGAGGGACGTCGTGGTCTGGGCCTAAACAGGTGACGCAGTAAGAATGGAAGTCTTGGTGTGGTATTTGCTTTCCACAGGTGAGACAACTGTTAACTTTTTCTGACATCGGTTAGAGCAAGAAAAAAGGATCCCCAATGGAGTATTTAGCTTTAGAAGACTTCAACTTCAATTCGGAAATAAAAACTCAGGTAGCGCCTAACCGGCACTCGTGTGAAATGCTTCTACTTCCAGCTCCTCGGCAAGAAAGACTGATGTAATGGCGTCGGCTGCCTGATTTTATACCACTGATGTCCTGACGTCAGTCCTGGAGCGACAGCAACCAACGCAGAAATACTAAGCCTATGGTATTTGGGCTGACTGAGGGCTACCCCTGGCAGGATAAAGTACAGTTGTGTACCTACCATAAATGTAGATGTTCGAGTGTATTCACTGTTGCAGTCATTACACTTGGGTTATCCTGCTGGCAGGCTACCCGCAGTCGGCCTGAATTCCAAAGTCCTGGTCTGGCGTCGGTTGCTGTCGCCTCTTCCCTGACGTCAGTGCGCCAGGGGTATAAAAGATGCAGCTGATGCCATTTTCTTCAGTTTTTCTTGCCCCAGATGTCAGGTGCCCCCAAAAGGGTAGGCTAAAAAAAAATTCTAATCATAAAAAAGCATGCACATAACCTTCATCTACAAGCAAATACACCACATAGGTTGTATAGAATAGTGAAGTACAGATAAGTCCCAGCGATGAAAGGGGGATGGTGGGAGGGTAACCTGGACTGCAACAGTGAATAGACTCAAACATCTACATTTATGGTAGGTACACAACTGTACAATGTTCATCGTGTTTCACTGTTGCAGTCATTACACTTGGGTTGAATCCCAAAGCTGAGGTTGGGTGGCTGGGCCTAAATAGAATTACGAGTGGCTATGAGGCCCTGCAGAACTGCAGTGGCAAAGCCTGCTCTGGATTTAGAGTAAAGAGGTAAGTGGTAGTGCTTTGTAAAATTGTGCACTGAAGTCCAGGTTGCAGCCTCCAAAATGTCCTTGGTTGGTACTCCTCTGAGGAAGGCTGCTGAAGTGGCTGCTGCTCTGGTAGAATGTGGCCTAATGCCCTTAGGCAATGATTTGCCATGTTGTGAATAGCAGAAACGAATGCAGTGGCCTATCCATTTTGAAACAGTCTGCTTTGAAATGGCTTTTCCTTACGATCCTGCAGCATATGCCACTAAGAGCTGCTCAGTCTTTCTGAAAGCTTTAGTTTTGTCCAAGTAAAAGCGTAGCGGTCTGTGTATGTCCAAAGAATGCAGAAGTCTCTCCCCCTTATTCTGCGGGTTTGATAAAAGGTAGGCAAATGTATGGTTTGTTTAAGACCCACACTGGACACTACCTTAGGCATAAATGTTGGGTTTGTCCTTAGAGAAACCCTGTCCGGATGGAAAATAATAAAAGGTTCCACAGCCATTAGTGCCTGTAACTCTGAGACTCTTCTTGCTGAAGTTATTGCTAGGAGAAGAGCTGTTTTCCATGATAAGTATTTTATCTCAGCTGTATTGTCTGGCTCAAAAGGAGGCAGTGTGAGTTTTTCAAGACAAAATCGACGTCCCATGCAGGTATTGAAGCTCTCCTTCGGAGGTCTTATGTTTTTGGCCCCTTTGAGATACTCCCTTAGCACTGGATGAGAAAAAAATAGGTGGGTCTGTATTGTAATGAGCTGAAATGGCAGAGGCATGGATCTTAATTGATGAGAAAGACAGGCCTTTCTCCAGCATCTCAGTTAGGTATTGTAAAATCTGAGGAATATTTGGTACAAGCGTGTCAATTCTTTGTGCCTGGTTCCAAGCACAGAATCTCTTCCATTTTTCTGCATAAGATTTTCTGGTGCTGGGCCTCCTGGCTTCCAAAATAACATCCATAACTGCATTAGAGAGAGGTGTGTTTTGTAACGTTACATTATCCGCCATGCAGCCAGATTTAGGGTTCTGAGTTGGCTGTGCAGGATCTGATTGTTTTGTTGGGTCAACAAATGAGGAATTTGAGGTAATGTCCAGGCTGGGCCTTGAGACAAGCTCTTTATGAGTGGGTACCAGCGCTGGCGTGGCCAGTCTGGGGCAATCAGGATCACTTTTGGCTTCTCTTGTCTGACCTTTAGGAGCACCTTGGGGAGGAGAGGCAGCAGAGGGAAGGCATACACTGTAAGGGCATTCCAGCTGAATGAAAGGGCATCCACTTTCCATGCTTGTTTGTGATAAGTCCGAGTGCAGAATCTCTGTAGCTGGCAGTTGTGAGAGGAGGCAAATAGATCTATGTCTGGGTATCCCCATTTCCCTGTTATCATGCTGAAGATTTGTGGATCTAGTTTCCACTCATGAGGATCCATAAGATTTCTGCTTAGTTCGTCTGCCAAAGTATTTGTCTTTCCTGGCAGGAATTGTGCTTGCAGGTGTACTTGATAAGTCAATGATGTGTTCCACAAAGTCATGGCTTGTCTGCAGAGGGGGTAGGAATGTGTGCCTTCTTGCTTATGTACCACATGACTGTAGTATTGTCCGTCTGTATCAGCAGTTGTCCTGGATGAAGTAGGTCCTTGAAGGCTGTCAGGGCATTCTGTACAGCTAGCATCTCTTTTTGATTGATATGAAGATGCATTTGGCTTGTGGGCCATGTGCCCTGAATACATTTTCCTGCCATGTGTGCCCCCCAGGCATAATCTGATGCATCTGTTGTTAGTGTCTGCCTGGCTGTGGGTAAAGTGAATGGCTGTCCCTCGTTGCGGTGACAGGCCTGTGCCCACCATCGAAACTCCTGTTGTAGGCAGGGAATGAGAGTAATTAATGTTTCCAGGCTGTGGCAATGTTTGAGTCCAAACACTTTTTAGATACCATTGTAGTTTCCTCATATGCAGTCTCGCATATTGAATTAGTAGAATGCAGGATGCCATGTAGCCCAGAGCCTGCAGAATTTTTCTTGCAGATAACTGGGTCTTTGTTGCCATGCTTTCGAAGAAGTCAGTTGCCTTTGTTTGTCTGGCATGACATAAGCCATCTGGGCAGTTGTATTTAAGCTTGCACCCAGGAATATCATCTCTTGAGAGGGTACTAGTTTTGATTTCTTTTCGTTTACAGTGTACACTAGGCACATTAGTAATCTTTTTACGAACACCAGATGCTTTAGTAGAATGTCTTTGGTCTCTGCTTGAATAAGGCAGTCGTCCAAGTAGGGATATATTCAAATTCCTCTGTCTGCAAAATGCAATTACTGGTGTCAGGCATTTTGTGAAGACCCTGGGCGCAGTAGATAAGCCAAATGGCAGTTCAGAGAATTGGTAGTGCATTGAGCCAGCTATGAATCTGAGGCATCTTCTGCAAGCTTGTCTGAGTGGGGCATGCAGGTATGCCTCTTTGAGGTCCAAAGTTACAAGCCAAGCCTTCTTGCCCAGCATGGGCAGAAGCTGCTGCAGAGTCAACATTTTGAATTTTGGAACATCCAGAAAAGTATTTAGAATAGACAGGTCCAGAATTGGTCTCCAGGCTTTGTCCTTTCTTGGTACTAAGAAAAGTCTTGAGTAAAATCCTTGTCCCTGCTCTTGTTGTGGCACTGGCTGAATAGCCCTCATGTCCATGAGAGATGAAACTTGTTTTTGTGCGTCTGCCCATTGATTGTGTGGCAGGTCTGGCATACCTTTTGCCTTTGGAAGGGTGTGGAAGTGGAACCTGTAGCCCTGAGAGGCTATATTTAAGACCCATTTGTCCTGGGTGATCATGTGCCAATTTTGTGAAAAAAGTGCTAGCTTTCCCCCTAAGGGTGCTGCCAAAAGATAAGTGCTTGGCATTGGCAGAGGGAAGTCATTGGGACTGTTTCCTATAAGGCTGTGATTTGTCTTCTCTGCTTTTGGAGGTAGAAGCACCCCATTGTCTGGGCCTGTACGAGCCCTTGGGCTGTTGTTTGCCTCTAGGGCATCTGTATCTGCCGCTTTGTGGCCTGTCTGACACTGGAAAGGACCAATTCTTAGAAGGCCAGTTCCTGCTAAATCTGGGTGACTGTACCTGTAAGAAATCCTTTACTGTCTGCATAGATTTAGCTTTATCCTCCATTTTCTTCAACACCTCTTCTGCCTTAACACCAAACAAAGTATCATGCTGTAATGGAGCATCCAATAATTTTGCTTTAACATGATCAGGCAGATTCTGTTCCTTTAACCAAGCATGCCTTCTAATGTCAGGAGCTGTAACTGCGGCCCTGCAAGAGGCCTCCAGTGTATCAAAACCACATTGAAAAGTATGCTTTCCCACTTGTTCAGCTGCATGCAATAAATCCTGCATTTCCTTGTTATCAGAACATTCAGAATTTGTCAACATTTTCTGTTTTAGCAGTGACAATAAGTATTGCTGATATTTAAGCATATGAAACTGACAATTTAAAGCCCTTACAGCCAAGGTAGCAGAAGTGTAAACTTTTTTCCCCCATCTGTCCAGTGCCCTTGAATCCCTATCTGAGAGGACAGGGTTTTTTGCAGTAGAGGCCTTGACCCCTTTGGGACCCTGAAATATAGTTTCTGGGTCAGCAGCAGGGTTTTTATATAGAAATTTATGAGAATCTGGAACCTTGTTGTATCTGTCTGGCTTAACAGGTGCAGGAGGTAAAGACTCGAGAGACCGTCCGGACTCTGAAAATACATCATCTACAATGTCTAGAACAGGTGGAATAGCAAGAGGTCTGTGCTGAGGTAGTAGAAGAAAGTCTCTGAGCCTTTCCTTAGATTCTGAGTAATCTTGGCTCTCCCAGTGGAAATGCTCCCTCATGGTATGCAAGGTTTCCCCAAAGGAATAATCCTCAGGAGGAGAAGCTGAAGGAATAGGTTCTTCAGCATCAGAATCCTCATAGGGAGGAATAGAATATCCCTGTTCTGAAGAGGAGTCAGAGGAAATGGAAAACTGATCAGAGGAATCATATTCAGTGTCTTGCATAGGCCTCTTATTAGGAGGGGGATGGGAACCCCTGATCAAAGTAATTAGGTCTTCGGCCATTTTGAGCATCTGTTTCTTAGGCATGGAAGTCTGTCCTGGAGAATGCTGTGCATGTTTCCTAGTCTTTAAAGCTGTTTTAGTCTTTGTCTTGGATGCTGAAGTTGGCTTGATATAAAGCTATGTAGGTCTGAAAACACCCTCAGAAGCCGATGCCTGCTCAGCGGCTCCGGACCCATCTGAGGGATTAGTTTCCAAAGGGCAATACCTTGGAGTATCCAGAGGCCTAGTAGTCTCCACGTGGGAGTCAGAGGCGGCCTGTGGTTCTGAGGTAGCAGGTGTCAGGGGCTGCAAAAGCGCCTCACTGAGAACCGGCGAACTGGCGACTGGCCTAGAAGAGGCTTACTCAGTTTTGGACCTCAGATGCCTGTCCTTTTCTTTTTCCTTGCGCTTTTTATGAACTCCGGTCGTCGGCTGTTCAGACAGCATTATATAGTTAAATCTATGGCCAAAGTAATGAAATGCAAAATCGTACCGACGCTTAATAGTGCGCTGGTTAAATCTAGCACAAAACCGACAACTAGCAACGTCGTGGTCAGGGCCTAGACAAGGAATACAGTAAGAATAAAAATCCTTATGAGGTATTTGCTTCCCACAAGAAATACAATTGTTAACTTTTTCTGACATCGGTCTGGAGCAAGAAAAAAGTTTCCCCAACAGGGTACTTAGCTTTACTGAAGACTTCGGATCTGAAATTCAATTTTGAAAATCTCAGGAGTCAGCCGACCGGTATTTGCGAACTGCTATTGCTTCAGGCACCGCACTGCAAGAAAGACTGAAAAAAATGGCGTCGGCTGCATCTTTTATATCCCTGGCGCACTGACATCAGGGAAGAGGTGACAGCAACCGACGTCGGACCAGGACTTTGGAATTCAGGCCGACTGCGGGTAGCCTGGCAGCAGGATAACCCAAGTGTAATGACTGCAACAGTGAAACACGATGAACATCCCAAGTGTGATGACTGCAACAGTGAAACATGAAGAACACCTGTAATCAGTAAGAAACAGGATTTAAGGGATTACATTGAACATTAATTAAAAAACAAAGTAAAGCACCAAAACGAAGACACTGGTTCCTCAGACCTCTTTTTTATTTAAACATTGAATAATCCAAAAAAAACGTTTAGCACTTTCATCAAGTAACATTCATCAGAACAGTTAAAAAAATAAGCCCACTAGGTTTAAATACCAAATCTGACAGGACACAAAACCTGTCAATCAATTAATAAACATAAAAAGTTTTTTTCACAGTGAATTGTCTCATGCCAAAACTAAATTTCATTAAATATACAATATGTATATAATATTTATAGAAAACAAAAAGATTATATGTATAAATTCATAAAAATATCTAAAATTGTATGTTTTGAAAATTCTATCTAAAATAAGTAGACAAGTGAAGATTTCCTTTGTGTAAAAAGTGGTTAAACTTTGGCTGCTTTTTCTTTCAAAACTGGTGTTATAGAAACAAAGTCATTAAGACCTGGATATATATTAGCAGCCAACCGTAGTTGCCACATCATTTCTTTTTTATTTAAAATGTTTTTCCAATCACTTCCTCAAGTTCATTTGAACCTCGTCTGTAATGGCAAACCTAAAGCCTGAAAAGTTGTCACATACCTTGCTGTGTCTATAGAGGGCATTGGTTTCCTTTTTAGTTTTTATATCATAGGAATGTTCATATATCCTTGATTTCAATGCCCTCTCAGTTTTACCTATATAAAAAACAATGCAGATATTACACTTAGCAAGGTAAACTACTCTTTTAGTGACACAATTACCTTTTTTAAAATAAATTTTACTATTAGCATAATTAGCTGAAGTAACATGTGGTTCTTGTAGTATAAATTTACACTGATTACATCTCCCACGTTTTAGTCCCCACTTCTCCATTCTCATCCCTACTTGAAGGATTACCCTCTAATATGATTTTTAATTTTTTTTCCAACTTTAGTGGAAAAGGTGGGTTGGTCCCCTACCATTTTGTATATGTCATTATTTGCCTTAAATATGTTCCAGTTTTTATATAAAATGTTCTTGATACCTTTATAACCAGGATTGTATTCTATAACATGTCTGAACAAAGTTACATGAATTAGATTATACATTGATTCCTGTGACACAAGCACCAATAGTATCTGCTAACTTTCTACCTAATAAAGGTTTGTATTTAACACCTCATCCATCAAACATTTCTTTAAGGGTATTTTCCACCAAGTCAACAGGGTAACCTCGTTCTAAAAACATTGATTTCAAGATGCAAAATTCTTGAGCTAAATCTTCCTTATGAGAGGTCATCCTAGCTATTCTGATGGCCTGCCCTTTGACAATACCTTTTTTCTGAAAAAGTGGGTGATAACTGTCAAAATGTAGATAAGAATTGCAAAAAGTAGGTTTTCGAAATACCTTAGACCTAAAACAATTAGAGTCTTTGATAATCAAGGTATCCAAATAGCTCATCTCAAAAGGGTCACAGTGATAAGTAAACTTAAATAAAATGATACTGTTGTTCAGATATTCCATAATTCTAGGAATTGTATCTATTCACCCTTCCACAGGATAAAAATATCATCCAGGTATCTGTTGTAAATAAGAATATCATTATAAAAATTGCTTTTAAAGACATGTTCCAACTCCTAACTCAACATAACTATTTGCGTATACTGGAGCGCACGCCGCTCCTATGGCATCTCCAGTTATTTGTTGGAAATATTGTCCCTTAAAATAAATATAATTATTTTCCAAGATGAGCGCCATGATTTCACAAACTAACTTTATCCTGACTGAGGGTGGAACAAAAATAAAGAACGTCTTACTATTATAAACCCTTATCTTTGGATATACTAGAAAACAAATCTTGAACATCTATGGTAAGAAAAACTAAGTCTAGGGGCCATAGCTCAGGGGTGATTTTGGCTAAGAAATCCCAAGAATCTTTGACCAAATGAGAAAACACTTTCCACCACGTTTCACTGTCCTGTCTACAAATACTGCCAAATTGTGAGTCTTGGACCCACTACCTGTCACAATGGGCCTGAAAGGTGGACTATTTACATTATGTACTTTAGGAATGCCGAAAATGCCAGGTACTCTAGGATGTTTATTAGTCAAAAAATGGTGCGTGTCCAAATCAATTCTTTTTTCCACCACATAGTCTTCAAGAAAGCTGTCTATCCTTTGATAGGAAATGTGTATTTGATTAATGGACACTTGTAAATATTTGTCCTCATTGAATAGCAAAGACGGCATAACATTCATATAATCTTCAGAATTATAAACCACAATACCCCCTTCCTTTGTCAGGGGTCATAATACGAATCTTTTTGTCATCCCTTAATTCACTCAACAATTTTTTTTCTTTTAGGTTTAAGTTGTTATATACCTTCTTATAGCTCACCCACAACTGGTAAATATCCTCCTTAACAGCTCTTTCAAAACTAGCAACTAAATGATATAATGGGGGGTTGAAAATACTGTTCTTCTTCAATAGTTCTTTATTAGAAGAGTTCCTTACTGTATTAACACTGTTAGAAAATAACACTTTAAAGTTTAATTTCCTAGTATACATGTGTATATCTACAAGAACCTCAGCTATATCCAGCATTTTGCTGGGTACAAATTTAAAGCCTTTTAAAAACAAAGAAAAAAATTCTTCATTGATAATTCTGTCACTGTAATTATACATATTGAATCCTTTAAAACTCTGAACAATGTTGTGAGAAATAGTGGTTAATAACTCCATCCCCCCCTCATTGAATTGGCATACCCCTGATAATTTCCCATCCCCTGATATGTCTGTTGTCCTTTCATGTTCCTGCTTGCTATTCTCTCAGAGCGTCTTACAAAGTGAAAATCCTGAGACTCTGAAGGGTCATTTCTATCTTCTTCAATAAGGGGTTCGGGGTGAATCTCACCTCCTTCTGCCAATTCCATTTCTATTATTAACTCATGTATTGACCCATCGATTAGAACGGTTTTCACTTTCTACAAAAAGTCTGTTAGTAGGGTATACATTGTGACGTTTGTACTGTTTAATGTCCCTCTCTAATTTCCTTTTCTTTTTTTGGAATACGCCATTACAATTTTTTTCCACCCTAATAATTTTTTCAAAAAGCCCTTCATATTGACAAAACAACAAGTCAGTTATAATACTTTTGTGCAAATGGACAACCTCCTCCTGTATTTTGCCTTTCATTTGTTCCAAGTAAAAATATTTTTTCTAATAACTCAAAACCCCACTTGTCAAACACAACAGTAAAATCATTAATCATGTTGCTGTCATAGAACAAACCAAAAGGAAACTTAAATATACATAAACCCTGTGGAACAACTTTGAGACAAATACACTCTTTCAAATGCACAATGTCCATATCTATAGTTTTTAATTTAAATAATTTCTTTTCAAAAGAAAAAAATAGCATCTTTTAAAAAATGACAGGGAAAAATATTGTCTTTTTTGTTGGGAAAATTAGTGTTCATATGAAGGCCAGCATTGTCTTTGAAGTTATATTCTTGTTGCAGTAAATTTTCAAAAATCAGTTCTTTTCCTTGGAAAGTTTTCAGGTGAACTAGTAAATCTGTGATTACCATCCACTTGCTTGCCCTTATTGGGCTCACGTGTAACACTAGTAACATGATTTCTCCTTGAACCATCATTAAAATCACTTTTCTGGTGAGGAAAACCGTTAAAAGTACCTGTAATAATCGTAGAAGGAATCTGTGATTTGCCTGTGTCCTCAAGCAGAATAATTTGTGCTTCGTTACCAAAATAAACTGCTCCATTTTTTCTCACTCCATCACCTGGACAGTTAATAATGTTGGTTTTGTCGCTTGCACCTCTCCGAACCTCCTGGAGTCAAGCGTTGTCGTCACAATGAACGTCAGCTGTAATAGTAACGTTGTTGACACCCAGGCTTAGATTTGGTGTTGGAAACTCCTCCAGCTATTACCGCTGCAGTGTTTCTGCTCGAATTGTACTGAGAATCACCAATGGAAACTTCAGGTTTAGCTAGACATCCACGCGATGTACCAGTTGGGAGCGAGAATAACTTGATAAGTCTTTTGAGCTCTGCAACATCTTTTTTTAATTCCAAAAGTTCAGTGGTTTGACCAGGAACAAAATCAGATGGTAAACCCAACGAGTCTAGGGAATCCATGTGTTGAGTCCACAGAAGAAAAAAAAAGCTAAAATATTGTGGTAGGTGCTTCAAATCAAAACTAAGAACCAAAGTAAAGTACCAAAACGAATACACTGGTTCCTCAGACCTCTTTTTTATTTAAACAGTGAATAATCCAAAAAAAGGTTTAGCGCTTTCATCAAGTAACATTTATTTCATCAGAACAGTTAAAAACTAAGCCCACTAGGTTTAAATACTACAAAAACCAACTCTGATAGGACACAAAACCTGTCAATCAATTAATAAATTTAAAAAGTTTTTTTCACGGAGAATTGTCTCATGCTAAACCTAAATTTCATTAAATATACCCCAGGCAGGATAACCCAAGTGTGAAACATGAAGAACACCTGTAATTTTATTTATTTATTTATTTATTTTACATTTGTTGACCGGGCTAGTCTGGCTGGATACATGTCCATTTTCAGCAGAGGCCCGAGGAGAAAAGCTCCACTATATACTAGTACATAATAATGATAAAAATAAACAAAAAAAGCACAATAAGATAGAAATTATAAGCATGTAAAGAACTATTCCCAAGTAGCAGAAGTAACAGTGCAAAAGTAATATATAAAAACTAAACATAGTGTGAGGATTTCTATTACAAAATCTTTGGAAGAGTAATTAAAGAAGAAATAAAGCAAGTAACTCACACAAGACTATTCAACTATTTACAGTATTAACAATTTTGATAGACATTTGTGTCAGGGCACTAGTTTTAAGAAACAGCTTTCATCAGCTGGGAGATTTAGATACAAGGTGAGATAACAGGTTGCAGTAATATAAAGAGAAAAAAATATATGGGAAAAGTAATATCCAAGTGGATGGTAGGTGAAGTACAGAGGGGGGGTAAACGTAGTGATAGGGACATGAGGAAGAGTAGTGGAAAGAGTTGAAAAGAGAGATGGAAGCTGAGATCAGTCAGGATTTGAGCAAGGGCATAGCCAGTGAGTTTTAAAATAGTTTCTTAGTTGTTTTCTGAAAAGTTGTGATGAGCCTAGTGTGGTCAGTTCTATGGGGAGTTTATTCAAGTGTGAGCCAATGGTATTTGTAAACAAGGAGACCCCAAGCTTTATTGTGTGTTTTGATGGTGGCCACTAGTAATTTGTTAGCTGAGCGAAGGGAAGTAAGATTCCTGTAAGGGACAACAAGGTTATTTAGCATGGGTGTATTAGAAGGGTAATGGAGAATTTTATAGGTAATAACTAACTGATGTAGGAGAATGAGATTTTGAAGTTCAAGCCAGTCAAGTTTTTTGAGATTAACACAATGGTGTGTGAGAAATGGGGAACCTGTGGCAAACCTGGCAATGCTGTGGTAGGCTGTGGCAAGTTTCTGAAGGTTAGATTTTGAAAGGTTTATAAAAGATGGGGAGGCATATAATAATGAAGAGATAAGATGAGTTTGGGCTAAAGACACCCTGGTGGTTGCTGTTAGAAAGGGCTTAAGTCTATAGAGGGCACCTATTTTTTTATTAACAGTTTTGATAGTTAGGTCAATGTGGTAATCAAAGTTTAGTTGATTATCTATTGTAACACCTAGTAGTTTAGCGGAACTATCAGGTGTAATGATAGTGCCATTGTCAGACACAATAGAAAAGGAAAGAGGGGTAGATTTCAGGGTTGGAGAAAATAGTAATAAGTAATCAATAAGAAACAGGATTTAAGGGATTACAGTGAGCATTAATTAAAAACAAACAAGGAACATTAGATTTGAAAAAGTGGGTCATAAAGGACCTGACGATGGTTCATGAATTTAGTGGTAAGCTCTCAGTAACCACTCAGTGGAGTTTTTATCTGTTGTACGCAACAATTTCCCCTTATGTTTTTATGTTTCTAAAGGGTTTCTTGGAATTATGCTGCATATGAAAATGTTTGAATTGATAATATTTATGCTACAAGCTCCATTCTGGTGATAATTACATTGACTGATATTAGCTTCTTATACATTTATCTTTCCATGGGACATGGATGACAAGTTTCTTTTTATGAAGTACAGGACTTTTTATGGCTGGTTGTCAGCTTTGTGATATTTATCAGGGCTCTGAAGCACTGGATGGATGGCAGGGTAGCCCAATAGTTTTATCTGTGAATAACAAGACATGCAATCATCTTCCCTGTAAGCTAGGAATTAGTGGTTTGTTTTAATAAATATGAAAAATAAAAAAAACAGAAAAACTAGCAGTCTTAAAACTTCGTTGATGAGCTCAGTCAAAATTGTGACTGAGCTCATCAACGAAGTTTTAAGACTACTAGTTTTTCTGTTCTTTATTTTTTTCCTCAACACTCGAGTTGGTGAGGATAGCACTAGACAGATTCCTGTGTTTGCTCACTTTTTTTAATAAATATGGCTAGCACTTTCATTGGTACCCAGCATTCACTTTAGTCAGAAAAATGTACTTGTATTTCAGAAAGGTTACCTCAGAACTGCTACATTATATTCTTATTATTTGATAGTCTACATTAGTAAATCAAGTTTAACAAATAACATACTTGACTAAATCTCAAAGGCTGGGAAGATGTAACGAATGTTATCTTGTACTGTTAGAAATGCAAACTGCCTGATGGCAACTGGATTAAAATACAATATGTTTTGCACATGATGGGCACTGATCATAGTTTGACTATTTATTTAACATATATTTACCAGGAAAGTCCGACTGGAACACAGCCCATTTTTAGCAGAGGCCCGGAGGGAAACACTCCAGATGCATGTCTTTGGAATGTGGGAGGAAACCGGAGCACTCGAAGGAAACCCACACAAATGCAGGAAGGACATGCAAACTCTGCACAGAAGGCATCCCAGCAGAGAATTGAACTGGAAAACTTCTTGCTGTGAGGAGACTATGCTAACTGCTTGCACCACTGCGCCGAAATCTGTTTGAGTGGACTGTGTGTATATATTTATGACTTATTTTTTAAGGAGGGAATAACGATGTTTAAAAAATAAGCCAATGGCTTAAAGGATACAGGCTCAACTACCTACACAAGTGCAGTGCAGCATGTCTGTCATGACACTGCACATCATGGTGAGACAATCAACAGTCTTCAGGGAACTCAAGAATGGCAGCAGTGATTAAGAACAGAAGAGCCCACCTTCAGCATGATCCACAGCGGCCTGCAGGAAGGGCAGTTCATTTGTAGCTAGGGATCTCAGGGGGTGGAGTGCAAGGGTTTGCCCTTTGTTAGTGAAAATGAAGTATTTTCTATGTTGTAGCTAGAACAAATAAAAAATAAGCAAAGTAAGACTACAGAGGCAAAGGCAAAAGAATGCAGAAAATGCACAGCTGGAGTAGAGATACCACAGATCCAATACTGGACTAGTGTGGCCAGTTGTACAAGCTTAATTAATACCATCAAGCTGGTCAGATGTGCAATACAAGGTTAAAAAGACAGTAATAACACTGTGCAATTCAAGAGTAAAAGGAGTCTCAGACTGAATATATACTGTTCATGAAAGGGAGGGAAACAGGAACTGCACACCTGAAACCTGGATGAATCATATTACCAAGCAAAAGGCTGACTGTGCAGAAATGAACAAAGAGGACACCAGGAGTACAGCTGACAGCTGGAGAGTAATACATACAATAATACAACCTTAAAACATTCTGTGCAGCTTCTTTTGAAGTACTTCAAAATTTGCACTTTTATTGTGATGGTATTATCATAAAATGATAGCAAGTTGGATAGAGTTGTAATCTCCAGATCTGTCTAGGGATTTAAAGCTTGGAAAGAGCAAAGCAACTGCACAGGGCTAGCAGAAACACCTAGGTGGATAGTATAAGCAGAATGTGGTCTCTTGTCAGCAGGTATGTAAATCTGTACCCCTGTAAATCTTTAAGAACTTCCAAGATGAAGCTTAAAAAGTTTATTTCTTTAAGTATTCAGGCAAGTATTGTAAGGGGTGAATGTCAGTCTACACCACTTTCATACAGTGCCCAACAATGGTGGGAATTTAGGCACAACAATTTTTGCCAACAGTGGAATTTTTATTTTTGCTCCACTGTTCTGTGACCTAAAAGTAGATATATTTAATAATGGGGTGTGGAAGGTGCAGGATGTATTATACCCTCAAGTTGCCCAAAAGCAGTTTTGGCCTTTTTTTTTTTTGACTGACCATTCTATCATCATATGCAGCTTAATAAACTGAAGTGATTCTACCCAAAAGTACACCTTTTTATTTTTAGGTTGTCTTCATCCTTAACCACTAAGCCCCCAGTCCGATCCTACATACTGTTTCACAAACTAAAGTCATATTTATGGCTGGGGGCGAGAGTAAGGCCAAGGTAAACTGATGACCATTCTTTTTTTTTTTAATTATGTTTTAACCCCTGCTGAACATGTACTAACGTCAATGCAGAAATAGTTAAGAGGATGATTTGCTGGCACAATTGCTAACTGCACATTTGGAAAGGCAGAACCCTACAGTCACTTAACCTCAGGTCATGATCTGTTCAATGAGCCCTTTTTATCTCCTGGGATAGGCGAGCAGACAAAAATGTTTCTCCTTCCCACTGTCCCATTCAACTCTTCGGAGACTTGGGCCACTAACTGAACCAGGTCTCTCGGGCCACAGTCAGGACGTCACATCTTTGTGTCACAAAAAAGCAGTGAAATGATATGGTGTTACAACAGACATTATCGACACTATGACTCCTTTAAATAAAGGATGTATTTGCCAGTGTCAGGAAAAGCTTCGATGGATGTTGAAGATTCCAAGGTACTTACTAAAAATTAGGGTATTTTCCCCAATGTCTTGATCAAATTAACAACAGTCAGTACAAATACCACCTCAAGTTTCCTCTGCAAACGGACCATGGACTTTGACTAAAATGAGCAACAAAAAGTAAACAAACTATGACAATGGATGAAAAAGCAAAGATACAGGGGAACTAAGTCCAGGTAGTACGTAACATACTACAGGAATAATGACACACAAAAAGAAACTTGCCTTTTGAGGAGAAGAGCAGCACTACACTTAAAGCACTGAAAGCTAAGAAACTCTGATGAGGCAGGAAGCTAGTGCTGCAACATTCAATCACCCATGAACAGAAATAGCGTTTCTCCATTCCCTGAAAACATCTCACTAAAGGCTATCAGCATACTCTTGCAAATCATCACTGAGCAATGTATAAGGCAGAAAATGTTACCTTGTATTGTCAGTTCCACCTGTGCTTCAATTGTTTCATTGCCATTTTCAGCAATGCAAAGGTATATCCCAGCATCATCTTCTGTGAGGTTACTGATCAGCAGACTGCCTCCACCGACAATTGCAAACTTTTCAGAGCTGTGTGGAAACGACGATAATCATTAGAATGTGCAACAACTACCCATCCAACTATCAACATGAATTACAAAAGTCAAAACTGACGCTAGCTAGCCAAGCAAAAATACCACCAGAATGAAATGTTGCTGCAAGTCACATAATACTCGGGAAGAATAAATGCATCTTAGGAAGGTAGCCTGCTTGGCAAAACTGAACTATTTAAGTTCGGTCAGCGGAGTTATTTTCTAAAAATGTAAAACAGTACAGAAGTTGCCCTCTTCTCTCTGTTGTGAGATATACACAGATATCAACACTGATAGCAGATGATTTGCAATCACCTGTAGAGCTTTCTCATTTTCTTCTAACTGTACTCAGTTTAAGGTATAATCCAGCTAACTGCCTGACAGAAAGTACTACTGCACAGACGCACATACACGCGCTACCAGACGTTAATATAAATGCAGCTCCAAACACAGCTAGTTCTACAGCAATAATCCTGCTTTTGAGCATCCAGTGTTGCAGTGAGTGTACTAGCATGTTATACAGTAATACAGCATCAACACTATGGTCCTCTCAAGGTAAATTGTAATGAATCTTACGTCTTTCACATAACTTATTTATCTACTCACTTCGATTTACAAACATATGTGTTCCCAGTTTGCTAACTCCGCCTGACAGGTTAGCACTCAGAAATTTGGTTATCTTAAACGAAGGACATGTACTGTCAAGAACTGCAAAAATACATGTTTTTGACAACAATCTAAGGTGTTTAAAAAAATCCCTGGCTTCACTCTATAGTGTTCTACCCTAAAATGAGAAAGAGGCGGCAGCCATTCAGATGGCATTTTCTTTCACAGACAAGGATATCCCCCCAGTGCTGCATACTGGACCTACAAGATGGCTTTTCGTCTTCTATGGTGGTCTGTCCACACTGACTTAAAACATGATGTCTTAAAATTGAGGCTTTTTTGTAGTCAGTCTTTAAAAGGCACTGTTTCTATTTGCTAGACACAAGCAACCAAAACAGATGTCTCATTCTCATTTACATTGATTTTCTGCTTCAATCCTGCAGTGCCATCAATATGAGCACCCTTGTCCAATTCAAGTTTACAGCACTTGAGATCCTGACCTCTCATAAGCAGTATGTCACAGTGGGCATCTTACCTGCAGTACTGAATATGCCATATTTAGTGCCACAACCAAGCAGTTTAAATTTGACAACTATTTTAATCAAAGTAACAAAAAAGTTGCTTTACTTGCACAATTTAACAAATTTTAATTCACTTAAATTTTCTTTAATTCAAATAGCCATGCAATTGCTCTCAAGCATGCTGGCACTCAGGGATAACATCTCATTTATACAGTTTATGCAGCATTGGTGTCATGTGTGTATACTAGGCTAATAAGCATTTTAGCCTTTTTAAGTCTAGCTATGCATCATAAATCTCTAACTTCAGGTAGTAAATGTAAGCAGAGGCTTGTGAGATGAAACATTTACTGGCTGTGTCCACTACTGAAACAGGTGCCAAAAAGTACAGTTGTGTACACTTATCATAAATGTAGATGTTCAAATGTATTCACTGTTGCAGTCATCACACTTGGGTTATCTGCCTGCAGGTAGCCCTCAGCCGCCCCAAATACCAGAGTCAATGCTTTTCTGCGTCAGCTGCTGTCACGTATAGACTGATGTCAGGTCATCAGTGCTATAAAGCAAGGCAGTTGACGCCATTACATCAGTTTTTCTTGCCCTAACCAGTCAGAAGCCCCAGGAAATATGGCAAAATGGTCCTGATGGTTAACAACCACCCCAAGAAGCTTATGTCTCCCTAATGAAAGGGGATATAAGGGGGAAGGAGGGAGGGAAACCAGGACTGCAACAGTGAATACACTCTAACATCTACATTTATGGTAAGTGTACATAACTGTACTATGTTCTTTGTGTTTCACTGTTGCAGTCATTAGATGTGGGAGGAGATTCCCAAAGCTGAAGAGAGGGGTGGTCAGGATTAGAGACTAGACATGGGTAAGCAAGCCCTGCAGAACAGCAGAGGCAAACCCTGCCCTAGCCTTAGAGAAAAGGGGAAGGTGGTAATGCTTTCTAAAGGTATGGACAGAGGTCCAGGTGGCAGCTTCCAAGATGTCCCTGGTGGGAACTCCTCTGAGGAATGCTGTGGAAGTGGAGGCTGCCCTAGTGGAATGGGTACAAATAGACTTAGGGGGAGGTTTCCCATGAAATCTGTAGCAGAAATGGATACAGTGTGATATCCATTTGGAAATAGTCTGCTTGGAAATGGGCTTCCCCTCTGCCCCTAGGGCAAAACTGACAAGAAGTTGGTCCGTTTTTCTGAAGGGTTTAGTATGGTCCAAGTAGTATCTCAGCTCCCTGTGCATGCCCGGAGAGTGCAGAATTCTTACCCCCTTTGTTTTCTGGGTTAGGGAAGAAGGTCGGCAGATGAATGGCCTTGGTTTTGAGTCACATTAGATATCACCTTGGGCATAAAGGAGGGGTTAGGCTTAAGGAAAACCCTGTCTGCATGGAAAATGATGAAGGGTTCAATGCCTGAAGTTCAGAAACCCTTCTGGTTGAGGTGACAGCTAGCAAAAAAGCAGTCTTCCAGGAGTGGAATTTCAGTTCTGCTGAAGAAGCAGGTTTGAAGGGTGGTAAGGTTAGTTTTTCCAAAACATAATTAAGATCCCAGGCTGGCGTGGGAGGCCTTCTGGGAGGTCTGATATTAGAAACCCTCTGAGGAATTGTTTAATCAAAGGATGAGAGAACAGAGGCTGGTCTGTATTAAAATTAGCTGAAATGGCTGAGGTGTGGATTTTAACAGAAGAGAAGGAGAGGGCATGATTGAGTAATTCCATAAATAGTCCAGGATAAAAGGGACAGAAGGTTGTGAGGAAATGGCCCCACTGGACTGGCACCAGGAGCAGAATCATTTCCATTTCCCTGTGTAAGATTTTCTGGTGCTGGTCCTACTGGCTTCTGTGATAATGTCTAGGACCTGCTTGCTTAGCAGAAGCTCCTTACTTACCTTGGAAGTATCAGCTATGCTGATAGCTTGAGAGTCTGCAAGTCTGGGTGCAGCATCCCCCCCCCCCCCCCCCCGCTTGAATTAAGAGGTTTGGGATGTGGGGAAGCTGCCTGGAAGGATGTGATGTCAGGCTGCGCAGCAAGTGGTACAAATGTTGTCTGGGCCAATCTGGAGCAATGAGGATGGCCTTGGGCACATCCTCCCTTATCTTGATGAGTACCTTGGGAGTAAGAGGCGGGGGGGGGGGAGCATACACAAACGGAGTTCCATGGGAAGGTCAAGGCATCCACCTTCCATGCCAGGTGGTGATACTCCCTGGTGCAAAATCTCTTTAGCTGATGGTTGAGGTGCGAAGCAAAGAGATCCACCTCTGGATTTCCCCACACTTGAGTGACTTGCACAAAGATCTTTTTGTGGAGCTGCATTTCATGGGAGTCCATTAAGTGTCTGTAATGACCGCCAGGTAGGGTGTTAGGGTGTTGTTGATCTCTGGCAGATACTGGTTTATTAGGTGTAATCCCATGGAGGAGGCAGTCAACCAGAGGTTCATGGCTAGCCTGCACAGAGTAAGATTGTGTCCCTCCCTGTTTGTTGATGTACCACATTACTGTGGTCTTGTCTGTTTTGATAAGGAGAACTCCTGGCCTGAGATGGGGTTGGAAGGATGTCAAAGCCTTTTGCACTGCAATCATTTCCTTCTGGTTGATATGCAAAGGGAAGGTGTTGGGCATCCCAAAGACCTTGGGTACACCTGCCTGCTAGGTGGGCACCCCAAGCAATGTCTGAGGCATCGGTGGTGATGGTCTGCCCGATGAGGTGGTGGATGAATGGGAGACCCTGGTTCCTGGCACAGGCCCCTGCCCACCAGAGAAACTCAGCCCTTATACAGGGGATCATTGGGAGAGAGGTTTCTAGAGGCTGTGAGTGTTGACACCAAAGGTTCCTTAGATACCACTGAAGTTTCCTCATGTATAGCCTGGCCAGAGGAATTAGAAGGATGCAAGAAGCCATGTACCTCAAGGCTTGCAGGAACTGGGTAAATTAGAGAGGCAGGAAGCTCTGCTTTTCTGGGGATAGGAAAGCCATTTGGGATGCTGTGTCCAGCAGTGTTCCCAGGAAAATGATCCTCCTGGAGGAGTCTGCTTGGATTTCTTCTCATTGATGGTGAACCCCAAGGAAGTTAGGAGGGTTTTGACAAAGTGTAGGTCCTGGAGCAGCTTTTCTTTGCTCTCTGCCTGAATGAGGCAAGTGTCCAGATAAGGGTAAACCTGTATATTTTTCTGTCTGCAAAAGGCTATGGCCGGGGCCAAACATTTGGGGAAAACCCTGGGAGCAGTAGATAAGCCAAAGGGAAGAGCAGAGAACTGAAAGTGCTGTGAGCCTGCTCTGAAACACAGGAATTTCCTGCAGGCCTCCCTTATGAGGATATGGGGGTATGCATATCTTTTAAGTCCAGGGTAACTAACCAGGCATTTTTTGTCAGCATAGGCAGCAGCTGCTACATATACCCCTGGCGCACTGACGTCAGGGAAGAAGCGACAGCAACCGACGCTGGACCAAGACTTTGGAACTCTGGCCGACTGACTGCGGGACCTGACGGCAGGATAAAGTACAGTTTTGTACCTACCATAAATGTAGATGTTCGAGTGTATACCCTGCTGCAGTCATCACACTTGGGTTATCCTGCTGTCAGGTGGTCCCGCAGTTGACCCGAATTCCAAAGTCTTGGTCCGGTGTCGGTTGCTGTCGCTTCTTCCCTGATGTCAGTGCGCCAGGGGTATATGAGAGGCATCCAACGCCATTTTCTACAGTTTTTCTTGCCCCAGATGTCAGGTGCCCCCCCCCCCCAAATGGTGATCAGTAGATAGTACCAATAATAAAAAAAAGTGTAGCATAAACACAAAATCCCTCCAGCTATAAGCAAATACACCACAAAGGTTGTAACAGATTTTTAGCTATAGAAAGGTCTTAGTGAGGTCAGAGGGGATGGAGGGAGGTTAACCTGGACTGCAGCAGGGTATACACTCGAACATCTACATTTATGGTAGGTACAAAACTGTACTATGTTCATCGTGTTACCCTGCTGCAGTCATCACACTTGGGTAGAACCCTAAAGCTAAGGATGGGAGGTGGAGTCAAACAGGGTTAGAGGAGGCTAGAAGGCCCTGCAAAACTGCAGTGGCGAAGCCAGCTCTAGTCAGAGTAAAGTGGTAAGTGGTAATGTTTGGTGAAGGTGTGTACTGAACTCCAAGTTGCAGCTTCAAGAATATCCTTGGTTGGCACCCCACTGAGGAAGGCTGTAGATGTAGCTGCTGCCCTGGTGGAGTAGGGCCTTATGCTAGCAGGAAATGGTTTTCCATGGTGGGTGTAGCAAAAACGAATGCAATGTCCTACCCATTTGGAAATGGTCTGTTTTGAGATAGCCTTTCCTTGTGATGCTGTAGCATAGGATACAAAAAGCTGGTCAGATTTTCTGAAAACCTTAGTTTTATCCAAGTAGTAACGTAGCTGCCTGTGAATGTCCAAGGAATGTAGGAGTCTTTCTCCTTTGTTCTGTGGATTTGGAAAGAAGGTGGGTAAATGGATGGTTTGATTTAGAGCCACACTGGATACCACCTTAGGCATAAAGGAGGGGTTAGTTTGTAGAGAAACTCTGTCTTGATGAAAAATGAGGAAAGGCTCTACTGCCATTAGTGCCTGAAGCTCTGAAACTCTTCTTGCTGAAGTAATTGCTAGCAGCAGGGCAGTCTTCCATGATATAAACTTTAAATCAGCTGAGAAAGCTGGCTCGAAAGGAGGTAGCGTACGTTTTTCCAGAACAAAGTTGAGGTCCCAAGTGGGTGTTGGTGCTCTCCTGGGAGGCCTAATGTTTTTGGCCCCTCTGAGAAACTGCCTTAGGAGTGGATGTGAAAATAAAGGAGGATCCGTGTTGTAGTGAGCTGAAATAGCTGAGGCGTGGATTTTAATAGATGAAAAGGAAAGCCCTTTGTGTAACATCTCAGTTAAATATTGCAGAATCTGAGGTATGTCAGGCTGAAGGGTATTTTGGCCTTTAGCTTGGTTCCAGGCGCAAAACCTTTTCCATTTGTCTGAGTAGGCTTTCCTGGTGCTGGGCCTCCTGGCCTCCAGAATAACATCCATAACAGCTTGAGAGAGAGGAGCTGGCTGGTTGCTTAGGTGATTTGCCATGCAGCCAAGTTTAAGGTTTTGAGCTGGCTGTGTAGAATCTGATTGTCTTGCTATGTGAGCAGATGGGTAATTTGTGGTAGAATCCATGGTGAGCCCTGTGCCATATTCCTTAATAGTGGGCACCAGTGCTGGCGTGGCCAGTCTGGGGCAATGAGTATCATTCGGGGTCTCTCCATCCTGACTTTCAGCAGCACCTTTGTGAGAAGGGGTAATGGAGGAAAGGCATATACTGTCAGCATTTTCCAACTGAATGAGAGTGCGTCCACTTTCCAAACTTGATGGTGAAAAGTCCTTGTGCAAAATTTTGTTAGTTGATAGTTTTGGGGGCTGGCAAACAGGTCTATGCCTGGGAGCCCCCATTTTTGAGTTATCATTGCAAATACTTGTGGATCCATTTTCCACTCGTGGGGATCCATGATGTTTCTGCTTAGGTCATCTGCCAATGTGTTCTTTTTTCCTGGCAGGAATTGAGCTTGTAATTGAACTTGGTAAGCCAGTGCTGTGTTCCACAAGGTCATTGCTTGCCTGCATAGAGGGTAGGAGTGTGTACCCCCTTGCTTGTTTATGTACCACATTACTGTGGTGTTGTCTGTCCTTATGATAAGCTGTCCTGGATGTAAGAGGTCCTTGAAGGCTGTCAGAGCATTTTGTACAGCTAGCATTTCTTTTTGATTGATGTGCAGATTCCTTTGATCTGCAGTCCATATGCCTTGAATGCACTGTCCTGCCATGTGCGCCCCCCAGGCATAGTCCGATGCATCTGTTGTCATAGTTTGCCTGGCTGGGGGTAAGGTGAAAGGCTGACCCTTGTTGAGGTGACATGCCTGTGACCACCACAGAAACTCCTGTTGAAGGCAGGGAATGAGAGGTATCATTATTTCCAAGCTGTGGCTGTGCTGAGTCCATACGCTTTTTAGGTACCATTGTAATTTCCTCATATGCAGTTTTGCAAATGGTATTAGTAGTATGCAAGATGCCATGTAGCACAAGGCCTGCAGAATTTTTCTTGCAGGGAGTTGGGTCTTTGCTGCCATTGCTCTGAAGTATTGAGTTAATTGTAGTTGTTTGTCTGGCATCAGATAAGCCATCTGGGCCGTTGTATTCAAGCTGGCACCCAGGAATGTCATATTTTGTGAGGGCACTAGTTTTGATCTCTTTTCGTTTACTGTGTACCCTAGGCAACTTAGAAGATGTTTTACAAAAGCCAGGTGTTGTAAGAGAATGTCCTTGCTGTCTGCTTGGATGAGGCAGTCGTCCAGGTATGGGTATATTTGAATTCCTCTTTGTCTGCAGTATGCAATTACTGGTGCCAGGCATTTTGTGAAGACCCTGGCCGCAGTAGATAAGCCAAACGGCAGTGCAGAGAATTGGTAATGGGTTGAACCTGCAATGAAACGGAGGTATCTTCTGCAATTTTGTCTGATAGGGACATGCAGGTATGCCTCCTTGAGGTCCAACGCCAAGCTTTCTTGCCCAACATGGGAAGAAGCTGCTGTAGTGTTAGCATCTTGAATTTGGGTACTTGCAAGAAGGTGTTTAAAACTGAAAGGTCCAGAATGGGTCTCCAAGCTTTGTCCTTTCTGGGGACTAGAAAGAGCCTTGAGTAAAATCCTTGGCCTTGCTCCTGTGTAGGTACCAGTTGAATGGCTCTCATGTCCATGAGAGCTGTAATTCGTTTTTGTGCCTCTGCCCATTGATTTTGTGGCAGGTTTGGCATTCCTTTTATCCTTGGCAAGGTGTGGAAATGGAATCTGTATCCTTGTGAGATAATGTCTAGGATCCATTTGTCCTTTGTGACGATGCACCAGTTGTCTGCAAAAAGTGCTAATTTTCCTCCCAAGGGAGCTGCCAAGAGAGTTTTGCTTGGCAGTTTGAGGTTTAAGTCATTGTGTTTGCCTTCTAGTAGTTTGGGACCTGTCTTCTCCTCCCTTCTGTGTTGCAGTGCCCCATTGGCGAGGTTTGTAAGGGATTTGTGCTTGTTCTCTGCCCCTTGGGCACCTGTATTTACCCCTCTGTGGTCTGTCAGAAGCTGGAAAGGACCAATTTTTTGTTGGCCGATTTCTGCTAAAGCGTGGGGGCTGTACCTGTAAGAAATCTTTGACCGTCTGCATAGATTTTGCCTTATCCTCCATTTTCTTTAAAACCTCCTTTGCTTTAACCCCAAATAAGACATCCTGCTGTAAGGGTGCATCTAGTAACTTTGCTTTAACATGATCAGGCAGAGATTGTTCCTTTAACCAAGCATGCCTACGTATAACAGACCCAGTAACAGCTGCTCTAGAGGAAGCTTCCAAGGCATCAAAACCACATTGTAAAGTATGTTTGCCCACCTGTTCAGCTGCATGCAACAGATCCTGCATTTCCTTGAATTCAGACTGTTGAGGGTGCGTGCCCATCTTTTGTTTTATTTGAGACATTAGGAATTGCTGGTATTTAAGCATGTGAAACTGACAATTTAGTGCTCTCATAGCTAGAGTAGCTGAGGTGTAAACCTTCTTCCCCCACCTATCTAGTGCTCTGGAGTCCCTTTCAGAGGGTACAGGGTTTTTAGCCATAGAAGCCTTAGCCCCTTTGGGACCCTGGGAGATTGTCTCTGGATCAGCAACAGGGCTTTGTATAGGAATTTGTGTGAGTCAGGCACTCTATAGTATCTATCTGGTTTGGCTGGAGCAGGAGGCAGAGAATCTGGATTTAGACTAGATTCTAAGAAAACATCATCCACAATGTCTAAAACTGGGGGGATAGCAAGTGGTCTGTGCTGGGGGAGTAAAAGAAACTCTCGGAGCCTTTTCTTTGAGTTGGAGTAGTCCTGACCTTCCCAGTGGAAATGTTCCCTCATGGTATGTAAGGTTTCCCCAAAGGAATAATCTTCAGGGGGAGAAGCTGAGGGAATGGAGTCTTCAGCATCAGAATCTTCATAAGGGGGAAAGGAGTAATCCTGTTCCTCAGAGGAGCCTGAGGAAACAGACACTTGATCAGAGGAGGCATAATCCTCCTCTTGTCGGGGGGGGGGGGTTGGGGTAAGAGCAGGAAATGATCACTGCTTAGAGGTAAAGTTCCTGCTGAATCTAGGAGGTTGAACCTGAAATAAATCTTTTACTGTTTGCATAGATTTTGCTTTGTCTTCCATTTTTTAGGCACCTCTTCTGTTTTTTCCCCAAACAAGCTGTCTTTATCCAAAGGTGCATCACTTAATTTAGACTTGACATGATCAGGTAGAGTTTGTTCCTTCAACCATGCATGTCTCCTAATGACAGATCCAGACACTGGCTATGATGCACTAGAAGCGTCTAGCAGGGCAACACAGTGTAAAGAGTGCCTTGCCACTTGACAAGTAGAGTGCAGTAAATCTACTATGTCCTTAGAATTGTCACAGTCAGAAAAAGTAGAAATCTTTTGCTTTAATAGCTCCAAAGTTTGCTGTTGATATTTTAACATATTGAATTGACAGTTGATAGCTCTGATGGTCAAGGTTGCAGAGGTGTAAACTTTTTTACCCCATCTGTCCAGAGATCTGGCATCCTTATCAGGAGTAGGGTTCTTTGCAGAACTAGCCCTGGCTCCCTTGGGACCCTGTGTAATGACCTCCGGGTCTGCAGCAGGATTTCTGTACAGGTATTTGTGAGTGTCTGGTACTCTGTAATACCTGTCTGGCTTACTGAAAGCAGGAGGAGGGGGTCTGGGGCTAAACTGGATTCATGGAAATCATCCGCCACTTCTAAAATAGGGGGGGTGGCCAGGTGTCTGTGCTGAGGTAGGTCTAGAAATTATCTAAGCCTTTTCTTAGACTGAGGGGAAATCCTGAGATTCCCATTGGAAATGTTCTCTGAGGGTGTGGAGGGTTTCCCCAAAGGAGAGGTCTTCTGGTGGAGAGGCAGAAGGGATGGATTCTTCCGCATCTGAATCCTCATAAGCAGTTAGAGGTTGTTCCTCTGCAAAATCTGAATAATCTGATTCTTCAGAATCTTGCTCTGTCAATAGTTCAGGAGAAGGGTGCCTTTTCCTTTTAGAAGTTGTGGCTTGATTGCCCCTGATAAGTGAAATAAGAACCTCTGCCATCTTTAGCATCTGGGCCTGGGGTGGAGATGCGGGAGTAAGATGGTGGCTAGAGGTAGATTTTCTAGGGGTGGCCTGGCTCTCAGGCCTAAGTAGTCATCGGTCTGAGAGAAACAGTAGTTGGTGTGAAGACGGCTGTTCTGACTGGAATCTGTAGTGCGAAAGACCTCCACGGAAGCCGGTGCCTGTGTCAGGGCTCCAGAACCAATCGAGGCAGAGACAGCCAAAGGTTCTGAAGATGAAGATTTCTGCAGCATACTGGACTCCGAAAGGGTCTCGATAGAGGCCTGAGTAGCAACTGCATCGGGCATCAGAGGCTGCGAAAGCGCCTCACTAAATTCCATAAAACTGATGACCTGCTTAGCGGAAGTCGTCGGAAGACTTAGCCTTGTGAGGTCAGTCTCTATCTTAATCCCTACGCTTTTTAGGGGGCTCTACAGATTGTTAGCTGACCGACGCCATATGTGAAGATGGAAGAGGAAAATACCTGTCTACAAAAAGAGCTGTATGACAAATGGTTCTCATGTTAAGAGGGCACAGAACTGGCAACGGGCATTGTGGTTTGAGCCTAAACAAGTGACAGTATGAATGGAAGTCTCAGTGTGGGATCTGCTTTCTACAGGTGAGACAATTGTTACCTTTTTCAGACACTGGTTAGTACAAGAAGAGAGAGATCCCCAACGGAGTACTTAGCTTTAGACATTTTCAGCTGTGATCCGAACTCTGGTAGTGACCGACCGGCACACTTACAAACTGTTTCTGCTACGGGCTCCATGGCAAGAAAGACTGATGTAATGGCATCAGCTGCCTTGCTTTATAGCACTAACGACCTGAAGTCAGTCTACAGGTAACAGCAGCTGACACACAAAAACATTGAGTCTGATATTCAGGCCGGCCGAGGGCTACCACAGCAGGGATAACCCCATAGGTGATGAATGCAACAGTGTAACACGAAGAACATCCAATGCTGTCTTGGCCAAAAGGGAGATACCAACAAGATTTTCGGTTCGTCCTGCTGAATCTTCAGCATGACTTTCTGTATAAGAGGGAAGGGGGAATGCATAAAGAATCATCCCCTTCCATGAGAAAGGAAGGGCGTCCACCTTCCAAGCCAGAGGATGTGAGGTCCTGGCACGTCCTGGCACAAAAAAGAGGAAGTTGTCTGTTCTGAGGGGAGCCAAATCGATCCAGATGTGGAGTACCCACCAATGAACCGGGTCCAAGAGCACATCCCTGTGAAGCATCCATTCGTGGGATTGTCATGGTCCTGCTTAATGCATCTGCCACAATATTTTGAGCAGATGGAAGAAAAACAGTATGAGAAGTGACATTTGTACTGAATGACTAGCTCCAATGCCTTCACTGCCAGCCTGCATAGCAGATAAGATTTGGTAACCCCTCTTTATGTACCATAGGACACTGGTTGTCTGTATGGATTTTCAGAAGACCTGGTTGAAAACGAGGGTTGAAAATTTGTAAAGATAAGAGCAGAGCCCTCATTTCCCTGATGTTGATGTGCTCTCTTTTTTGAGACAGAGACCAAAGACCCTGAACTTTCCTGGAAGCAAAGGTCGGTCCCAAGCCCATGGCTGAAGCATCTGTGAAGAGTTGTTGAGAAGGCTGGGGCAGAAGATGACGAGGACCTGGATTCAAAGAAAACTGCTGTATCCACCAAAGGAGCTCTGATTTCAGACATGGAAGGAGTGAAATCATGGCGTCCAGTGGATGAACATGCTGGGACCAAGTAGTCTTTAGAAACCACTGAAATTTCCTCATGTGGAGTTTTGCCAAGGGCAGCATGGGACGCCATGAATCCTAGGAGTCTCCAAAATCCCCTGGCTGAGATGGCGTGAAGAGTCAGGAAGGTATCTAAGAAATGAATGAGAAACAGAGCCTTGTCTGTTGGTAGAAAGACCACCATTAGGTCTGTCCTAAACCTGCACCCCAAGAGAATGTGATCCTGAGATGCAGTCAAACTGGATTTTTTCACATTAATGGTGAAACCTAGGTTTTGAAGGAGATAAATGGCCTTCTCTAGATAGACAAGAGATTAGTGTCATTTGCTAGGAAATGAAGGTCGTCCAGGTAGGGATAAACCTGTATACCCTGGACTATCAGGAAGGCAATGGCAGGAGCCAGGCACTTTGTGAACACCCTTGGGGCCGTGGAAAGACCAAAAGGGCAAGGCAGAAAATTGAAAGTGCAAATAACCCACAGAGAAGCGTAAAAATTTTCTGTACAGTAGATGGATGGGGATATGCAAGTAGGCATCTTTGAGATCCAGAGAAGCCATGAAGGTCTGAGGTGAAATGAGAGGAAAAGTGTCTACAGGGACAGCATTTGGAAAGAAGGAACCTGCAAGGAAGCTTTCAAGTGGGAAAGATCTAGAACTGGTCTCCAAGGCCCATCTTTCCTTGGGACCAGAAACATTCTTGAGTAAAAACCCTTGCCTCTCTGTTCCCAAGGAACAGGCTGTATGGTGTTCTGAGACCTTAGTTGAGAAAGGAGGTCTGGAAAAAGCTGCATCTGACTGGAGTGGGGCTGTGGAATACCCATGAAAGGAGGAAGATTTTTCCAAGTCATGAAGCAACCTTTTTGGATAATGGACAAAACCTCAGGCATCCTGAGTGATCCTTGTCCAGGCTGGAAAAGATACAGAAAGGTGAAGAGAAAGAGGGATATGACATGGGAGAGGACCTTGGTTGTCACAGAAAACTGGGCCTGGCCTGAAAGGACTGCTGAGAAGAGGGAACTGATGAAGATGAGTTTGACTGAGGGGGTCTTCTGGAAGATTCTTAGGCCTGGAAGCAGAAGCAGTAGCTGAACATGCTGGTCTCCTAACAAAAGATGTTTTGACAGGAAAGTTTCTATGAGATTTAGGGACCTGTGAAACAAAGAGGTGTTTAAGGTCTTGGAGTTCCTTTCCTTTCTCTTGCAGAGCCTTAAATGGCTCTGCAGCCACAGATCCAACAAGAGCAGTCTTGTCCAAAGAAGCATCTAGTAACTTGGCCTTAATGTCGTCAAGTAATGACTTAATTCTCAACCATGAATGTCTCCTAAGCACAGAGGCAGAAGCAATAGCTCTAGATGATGCCTCAACAGCATCATAGCTGCACTTAGCTGAATGTCTAGCAACTTGAGAGGAAGCAGCCAAGAGAGACATGACCTGTGTTTTAATCTCAGAATCTGGTAGGGAAGATGAGGCCCGAGAAGTTTGAGAAAGCAAAGCTAAGGAATACTTAAGACATATGTGTCTGGTAATTAACAGCGCTCTCTGATAGCTAAAGTGGAAGTAGTATATCCCCTTTTTACCCACTCTCTCAAGAATCTTGCTCTCTTTATCAGAAAGAAGAACCTTGGTAGAAGGGGATAACTGGGAAGACTTATCTGAAGCTATGGAGATCACTGCTGGATCTGCAGCTCAAATATATGTGAGAGATGCAACTATATAGCCAAACTGGAGGCTGAGCTCTCTCAACCCAGTACTGGCGCAGTCAGTCAGGAGGAGAAGGTAACCACACACACCACAAATCCAGTCTCACATAGACCTATCGCAACAGCAAACCAAACACATAAACACACAAAAATAAACTTGGAGGCTCTAAATAAAAATCTGCCCAAGCAGCAGAGACCTCCCAAAGCAGACATCCAAGCAACCACTACCCCACAACAACACCCATGTATCACATAGTTCACAAAGTCAGTGTGCCACAGTCACAGCCCTTAAGGCTAAACAACACACCTAATACACTTGTAATAGGTGACTCTATTGTCAGACACACTGACGTCCCACTCACCAGGCTGAACAAGGAGAAGGTCACTGTAAGCTGCCTGTTGGGTGCCAGGATCTGCCACATAACACAAGCACTCAGGTCACTCTAAAGCAAGTACAAATATGACTCCATCATTGTCCATGCTGGTGTGAATGACCTGAGACGTACCTCCCTGGACTACATGGAAAGAGACACAGAGGCGCTCTCTGATCATGTAGCCCAGGCCGGTATGACCCTGACCTTGAGTAGCATCTTACCCTCACCAAGAATGATGCCACAGTATAAAGACAAAATTATAAATTTTAACAATTGGCTAAAGTATTGGTGTCATTCAAAGGGGATCCAGTGTCTGTCAGCCTGGGATGACATGCTCGACAAGCCACGTAGCTTCACTAGGGAAGGCTTGCACCTGTCACCCCTGGGCTTTCGAATACTGGCTAAGGCTCTTGCCACCCCCATAGTGACTTTTTTAGGCAAGGCTCAAAAGACAAACCCACCTCCATAGACAACACAAGGAAAAAGAAACTAAGGGTAATGCTGCTCAACGGCAGAAGTCTAAACCTCAAGATGCATGCACTCGAGGCTCTCCTCAGTATGGAGAATATAGATATCTGTGCAGTAACAGAAACCTGGTTCAAGGCTCCCGAGAGCACCCCAGCACTACCACGTTACACCTCATACCATGCTTTTCGGCCCCAAAGTTCGGACTGAACCACAAAAGGAGGGGGAGTATCCATATTCATCAAAGATACCCACACCTCCAGGTTAGTGGCACTGCACGAAGCATCGGAGACCATCCATGTTCAACTAACAGTGGGCAAAACTGCCTTTCAGTTTGTAACCTGCTACAGATCACCCTCCCAAACTCAGGAACCCCATTCGGCTTTCCTGAGAACACTGGAGAATATGAAGGTCTCTCCAAACACCATTATATTGGGTGACTTCAACTACCCAAACATAGACTGGGAGCACTACTCAAGCCCCAACACCCTCGCCCAATGATTCCTAGAATTTATAAACTCAAATGCTATGGAACAACTGGTCACCACTCCCACAAGAGGGGATAACATATTGGACCTGATCATCACCAACATGGGGACTATGTTCCATACCAGAGGTATACCCCTCATTGGTAAGATCTGACCATAAATTAATCTCACTGGACATCCATATCCCATCCCCACCCCCAGCCAAGGAAACCATGGTGAAGAACTTCTCAAAAGCAAACTTCACACTTTTCAAAACCGAGGTGGAATCCTTCACAGCCCCCGGGCCAGTGGAAAATATGGCCTAAACCGCAGAATCCATTACAAATGCATTCTATGGACCACCTACAAAAATGCATGGATCGTGCTATCCCAAATAAAACCAAGACTCACTCCTCCAAAGGCAGGAGACCTGTCTGGTGGACCCCGGCCATAAATACGCTATACAACAGAAGGAGGAAGCTACTACATGACAGAGCAAAATCCCAAAAAGGGAAGGCATCTCTGATCAGTACTAGCAAGAAACTACGATCCCTCATAAAATCATCTAAGGCCAGCTTCGAAAGAAAAATTGCACAAGAAGCTAAAGATAATCACAAGGCCTTCTTTAGTTATGTCAGGAACCTGGGTGGCAACTCCCAGATATGCTCTGAGCTAGTGCAAAATGACAAAAAATACACTGAAACCATAGACATTGCCAACATCCTGGTAGACAGGTTCAGTGCAAACTTCTCCCCCCCTTCCCCCCAAAACAGCAAATGTCTATCCCTACAGAGTTTAGCCTCCCTGACATCACAGATGCACAGCTGAGAGCTGCCCTCTCCAAAGCAAAAAACACAGCATCAATGGGACCAGACGGTGTCCCGGGCGGAGTCTTACACGAGCTCCAAGAAGAATTGAACCCTCACATAAAGTCACTGTTCAATCTCAGCCTTACAACAAGATATGTACCCACGGAATAGCGTACAGCAAAACAGTGGTCCCATTCCACAAAGGTGGTGCCATAACGAACCCCGGAAATTATCGCCCTATAAGCCTGACTAGCCTGGTCTGCAAAGCTATGGAGCGTATCATCATGGAACTCAAACAAAGACATTGGGGACCTCCAAACACTGGATCCTACCCAATTCGGCTTTAAGGGCAGATCTTGCCTCTTGAACCTGGTCGACTTCTTTGAAACAGTCACCAAGGCCATAGATGAAGGGAAGGTAGTCCACACAGCCTACCTGGACCTCGCAAAAGCCTTCGACACAATACCCCACTTGGGCATCATAAATAAGCTCACCAGCTTAAATATCAACCCCTATGTCACAAGATGGGCTGCAAACTGGCTCAGGGATAGAACCCACATGGTCAAAATTGCAGGTGCCATGTCAGACTCTAAACCAGTTACAAGTGGCGTCCCAGAAGGCTCAGTCCTGGGACCTCTCTTGTTCGGTATATATTTCTCTGAGGTACAGGCTAACACGGGAGGACTATGGCTGACCAAGTTTGCAGATGACTGCAAACTGGGTGCCATAATCGACTCGCCGACTGACGCAAGCATCTTCCAAAAGGGTCTCACAGAAATGGATAACTGCTGCCAGAGCCATGGCCTAAAGCTAAATGCCAAAAAGTATATAGTCATCCCCTTTGGGAAAAATAAAGTGCCCACAAATTACCACATAGGTGGTAATCCATTAAGTACGGAAGAAGTAATTAGGGATTTGGGGACAATCACGTTGCCAAAGTGGTTAGAAAGACCTTCTATATAGCCCACCTTATCATGAAAGGGTTCACATCTAGATCAAGAGAGGTCATTGTGCCCCTCTACGCATCACTCATCAGGCCCATAATTGAATACAATGCCCCATTTGGGATGTACTTTACCAGACACCTGCAGCAACTGGAAAGACCCCAAAAGTACCTCACCAAGAGGATCAAGGGACTCAAACAGATGCCCTATGCAGTTAGGCTAAAGAAACTCCAGCTCTACTAAGCTGCTTACTGCCTACTCAGAGGCGATCTGTGCCTGACGTATAAAGCCATGTCCAAACCAGAATTAATGGACATGCTCCACCTCAGGAAATCCAAATCCCTTAAAGCTACACGCTTCAGGGACTTAAACCTCAGCACAGAAATAAATAGGACATGCTGGAGGGACAGATTCATATCCCAGAGGCTCCCCTCAGTCGAACAAAATCCCAATCCATGTTAGGCAGAGCCCCTCAATGACCCTCTTCAAGAGAAATCTTGACGAGTGGATGGGAGATCGTAGGTTTACTCCTGGGATCTCTGTGTCCCTACTAGACAGAGGCATAGTAAACTAACCTTAAAAGGGCTATCTTCTGTGACCTACTATACAGAGGCACAGTCAACTAATCTAAAAGGATGGCGAAAGCCAAACGCACTCTGGCTAGGCTTATAAATGCCCTAGGGCAGATAGCCTAGTATCAACCTATGAACCTATAACTGGGCCCTAAATAGAAAAGACAGCTTGTTGCTATCTTTATCTAGAAACTGCCTTCCACACCTACACTTGCCCTTCCTGGATGACATGAACAAAACTAAAGGCAGTAACAAGGAACAAATTCCCCAATGGGGCCTTATCTGAGCTGGTAGCGACACGCAAACGAAATCTGACTGCACACCGAATGCAGGAGTTAGCCTTCCAAATGGCGGCAGGAAAGTTCTGAGGATGTTATATGCGTACATCCTTTTATGGTTGATGTTGTCAAAGCAGACATGCGACATCCCATGTACTTGGCAGTAGCTTGAAGCTTTTGTATACTGGCCAGACGTTATGTTGTAGGGCGGAATACAACCCATATGCAAAGAATACTGCAGCACTGAATAAAAGGACATAAAATATTCTGACAGCTTGTACGCAGCATGGTTTTAGAATTATTGAGGCAAATATGAACAAGCAATATTTGACACCTAAAGGTGCAGTAGGAGGTAACTGCAGAAATGGAAGGAAGGAAGCACACTCGGCTGCAATGAGTTAAAAAATGCATTGTATATATTTTCCCTAAAGTTGAAGGTTCAACAAGTTTCTTTTGAACAGCTGAAGCTTCAACAACTTGAGGCTTGATGAAATGTAAGACGATCTCCATCATCAGTAGCCGCATGCATGATTTTGATGTTGTCTACTATGTTTTATCTATGTTTGTAACCTACTGAAAACTGCATATTATACTTATCTCTGTTTCTATTGCTCCTAATGTATTTGTACTCTGCTTTCTGAAGCTTTTTTCCCTGGGCCTCCACTGAAAATGGACATATATCCAATTGGACTTTCCCTGTAAACAAATGTAAAATAAATAAAAATAAATAAATCTACAACACCACAACAAATACATCAATCATCATTTCGCACAAGCTAATGTCAGCAAAGTCAACATCAGTTTCCTATAAGATCTGTGTAAGTAAAGAAAGTCTCAAGTATGACTTAGAAATCCCTGAACAGACTACTGATCCAGATGCTGGAGGAGCCAAAGAGGGAGAGTGGGTGGGAATGAGCACCTGAAGTTGAAGTGGTCCTGCTTGCTACACTGCAGGCCAATATCGCTGAAAATGTACAGCATAAATTGCATGGGCTGAGGATTGTGCACTTGGATCTGTCATGCTTCATCTGTGCAGCAGTCTTCATAGGGCATATGCAGAAATACACACAGGCCAGGAAGAGCAAGTCCTCATACCTGCTACTGTACATCTTACTCACCAGGGGAAGAGGTTAGACCAGAGAACACAACATGTCATCATGGTTAGTTGGATGATAGCTGTGCCACAGCCAGTCCTAGCCCACCAACAACGAACAAATGGACACAAGATGCCAGCAGTAGCTCATGGCCAGTAGTCAACTGAGACAGAAAGATTTAAAAA
Organism: Protopterus annectens; assembly: GCF_019279795.1. Classification (NCBI taxonomy): domain Eukaryota; kingdom Metazoa; phylum Chordata; order Ceratodontiformes; family Protopteridae; genus Protopterus; species Protopterus annectens. The sequence goes on along the minus strand of NC_056739.1, from coordinate 1,086,786,660 downwards.
ATTCCCATTACAAACCACCTACACCTGACTTGCAGCTCCCCTTTGCAGAACATTTTAAATTCACTACCACCACATACTTCATGCCTCAAATTCTTTCTGATTTTCCTGGTGAATGTCTTAGAAGCAGACTAAGCAAAGTAGACCAACCTTTTTCCCCCCTAGCCAAATATAGCAGTTCAGTCTAGGGGATAACACAAGCATTTCCAAGACGCACCACAGATACAGTTATTACCAGCATATCTTGCGTCTGTCTTGAGGCCAGTAAAGCATGTCTTATACAGTTTTAATGTAAGCCACCAGGGGCCCTTCATATGAAAAGCTAAACTAACCAAGATCACCAGGTCATGAAACTCCTCATTCTGTCACTGAGAGAAAGTGATCCTCCTGTCTGTCACTGTTATGCATAATCTCATGCTGTCTGCCACATTCCACAGCTCATGATCAAAGATGACACAGACTGACCAGTAAAATAAGCAGCTTTCTCTGGAACTCAGTTCCTAGACCCTAAACCACTAGCAGAGATCTGTTAAACATATGCAAGAGTGAAGTCACTATACCAGCTCACAATAATCACAATCCCCTTTACCATTCAAGAACATCCCCCAGGTGCTTGAACTCCTCCACTAACAGCTGTTCCCCACCCTGGAAAAAAAGGCAATCCAGTCTTCTACAGTAAATTACATTACCATGTCCTTTGACATGGAGGTGTTTACTCTCAACCAAACCACTTCATATTTAGTTCCAATTCAGTTGCGTGTGACAGAGCTCACGGTCGGATTATTATCTTTAATAAAGATTTGATTTTTAGGTTGCCAGTCTGGACACCCTCACAACACTGGCTATTATCCCAATATTCCCATCCCTCCAAACCTTAATAATGCCCAACACTAACCTTAAAATCATTTGACAATATAAAGAACACAGACTAAATGTTCACTCTGCTCACTACTTACGCAAAATTTAATGCAGTTGGCAATCCATCTGAAATTTATATGACAGAGTGGTAAGCCATTTGCTCCCTGGGGAGAAGGAGATGAACAGGTGGCATATGGTGCATACTTGGGATATGAAAAAATAGTATCCCTCCCTGGTTTCTGCCATGACAATTAAATGGCAAGGTGAGCAGATTGCCTCTGGGACAATTCTGAAATCATCTTTGCAAATTAATCTTGGTTTATCCTTGGGAAACACCGAAAAAAAAAAAAAGTCCCAACACATGACGGAGTTTTGCAAAGGTTACAGAGCTGATGATCCCTACTTACCAACTCGAATATGTCCATGTACAAACTAAGTTGCCCTTGAACTTCTACAAAACAAAAATATTTGCCATGAATGGCACACTGGAGAAAAAAATGGGCAAAGTGAATTTAAATTTTTCTTTCTTTTTTTACTGAAATTAAAGGAGAACCGCACCCACAGACTCAAAAAAATATGTTTATTTCATCATGGTTTGGGTGTTTCCTACATTTTAACACCATTCTGGGACTATTTGCAGGTTTTAAATATTTTTATGCATAATTTTCAGTCTGACCACATGAGGTCTGGCATCTTGAAGTAATTCTGATTGTTTAGTCTGCCTCTAGGTATCCCACAATGCAGTGCATATGTAAAAAATTACATCACGCTGGCTTCATTCTTCCTAAAGCTCCTGTCACTGCATTGATTTTACATACATACACTGCTGTCTTTCAGTCAGTTCTAAGGAACATTTCATGCTGTTCAGTGACTACTTAAGATACAAACAGTGCAAATGCTACAAAACAGACTTTCAAAATGCTTTTTACTGCTGCTTCTTTTTAGAATGGCTACACTGCAGTCTTTTGTGAGGCCTGAATTGTATTATTTTGACTCATCTCTAACTTACCTAACTTCCCTAGCTGTCAAAATGCTAAGTGTAATTTGAGCTGTTACCTGTTGTGATTGAAAGCTCACAGCAGGAGACTTGACTCAAGTACTGTTTCCTTGTTCTAGCCTTTACTTTCAATATAGGTAGGGGAATTGCCAGGGAGCTGTGACATCACAGCATGGGTGGGTTTTTAGGACGGTAGTGGTGATGTCAGTTTGGGGAGGGAAATGGCCAGAAAACTACCTGTATTCAGTGGCCTTGATGACGTCAGTGAACTGGAGACTGCAGCAAGGGCAGAACAAAAGATTTTTGAAAGTGAAACCTCCACAGTTACAGTAAGGTACTGATCTAGTGTAGAGAAACAAATCAATTTAAAATATTTTAAATGCTGTATTTTTGTTTATTCATAGCAGGGACAGTAAATATGGAGAAAAAAAGACAGAGAAGTTGAATATTTAATAAGAGAATCCCATTGTTGCCTTTAATTTCTGTAGTAACCTGGTTTATGAGTGGTAGATTAGTTTTGAGTGCCAAGCTTACCTTATGGAAAACTAGACTGGAGGGGTTGACAAAAGATTTGTAAAGTTAAGATTCTTTTAATAGAGGATAGAGCCTCCAGAAAAAAAGGTTACTCTAACATAACTTCAAGTGAGGCAATAGGCACAAACAGTAGGACAAGAAGATTCTTAAATGTAACGCACACGCTGTGATGGGAATGTGTCCCTAATATTTTTCCCCGTTAGGGGATTTAATGGAGTGTCAAATGGGCTTTAATGGAAGAATAACTGAAACCCAAGTCAAAGATTTCCAACAGATTGTAAAGAAACTCTGGTATATGGCAGAAAAACATCCAATCCCTTATCTGCTGTCCAGAAAGAAATAGTATTCCATTTCTCTCAATAAATTAAGGCTGCTGAACTGAGGTAACGGCAGGGCATATTGTTTCTGAAAAATACTGACACTTCGCTATCCTCAGAAATAAAGCAGCCATGCAGTATTAAGTATGCAGTTCAAAGTAAAGCTTGCCAGATGGGTGAGGCTGAAGCACATTAGAAGACTGAATCTGTAAGGTCTATAGAAAAGGTAAAGTTGAAGAGATGAATGCTCTCTAAGGACCAAAAGGGAGAGATGAGAATGACTTTGAGCTCTGTAGTCTTGGCTTTCTAGATAAAACACATGGGAGGCTGACATAATAAAAGGTGTTTACCTTACAGACACAAGGTGCACGGTTTGATTCTTACATGGGGTAAATGACTTGGCTTAAAATAGCCCACAAGGTCAGTTAGCATAGTACTAATCTACAAACCTGTAAGAGGATATGGTGGGGATGAAAACGATGCAATATGACCATGGGTGAGATTTGAATCCCTTACTTATTTGCCAGAAGCGACGTCTAGGAAGACTTTGGAACAGTTGGTGTTGGATGGAGAGGGCAAAGTTGTTGCAAATGGGGAAATTCCAGTTGTAAATGATTTTCTCTGCAATGTAAAGAGTGACAGACTACTTGTAGGGACATAAGAAGAAAACGGCTAAATCAGTCTGTTAGGGAAACTGCTTCTTTACTTCTTTTGGAATGTTTATTGCCATCAGGAAACAGACTGCAATGTACACTTAAACACTAGCACCACAATGGGTAAGACGGAGTCGAACCTTGTTTGTTGATACAATAGACTACTATCATGTTGTCTGTCTGAAAGAAAAAAATATTTGAGGGCAGTACAGAAAGCTGAGGAGAGAGAGAGAAGAAAGCATTAATTTCCAGAGTTTTTATATAACGTTGAGAATATAAACACGTTAAAATGTCCTGGACTGTCTGGCAACTACAATCTCCACTCTAGAGCAGATCCACTACTGGTGACTTAACTGAAGGGTCTGTAACTTGAACACATTGCCTGTCTGGAGATCTAACAAGTCCCCATGTTAGAGGATGAAGCTTTAGAGATTTACATGGCTTGGAGAAGAGTCTACAAATGTTGGGACCACTGAACTTGTAGAGGCTACTAATGGATGTCTGGCATAAGAAATCTGGACTGAGATGTCAGCAGTGGGTTGCAGAAAAAAAATGGGTAGCACAACAGTGATACTCGCCTTCGAATCTGATGTGTAATATCAGTGCTGAGGGCAAGCACACCTCTAATTGTGAGAGCTATAAAAAAATTCTCAAGTCACGTGATATCAGAAGGCCAAAACTCATGTTTCACTAGGTGAACACAATCAAGCATGTACAGAATTTCTGGACTTTTGGCAGAGTCAACCCCTGGCATTCACTTGAGCTGAGTGACAGCTCACCCAAAAAATGAGCAAATAAAAATACTGCTCATAAAAAGAAATCTAACTACTTTGAAAGCAATTGTACATCAACCAGCCTTGGGAATTACACCTGAGCTGACAAGTTTATCTGAATCCTATTTTAAACAAACTCATAACCCATGCAAATGTGTACTTCCATTTACTGAGTACAGTGCAACATCCTCCTCTGCCAGACTACATCAATCAATTTCGATGTCACAGATGAACACAGCACTGGAATCAGGCTCATGCTACCATGCCTAACAAAATCCTTGTTAGTTAATGCATGCCTTTAATTCCAAGTATGATGGTAAAACCTGACAACTCTTCAGTAAATTACTACAGACATCACAGCTGTTGTTCATTTGACAACCTCTATTTCAAGCTCATAGGAAATAGAAAAAGTTGCCATGAAATCTGTGGAACAGATAAATGATATCCTACACATAGACATGCAACACTACACAGAACAAAAAGCAGCAATAAAGAACCTGTAAAATGCTCTGTTCTGGACATCATACCATAATTTCTGATCCGCAAAGTAAAAGGGCAAAAGGTACACATGTGTAAGAACTTACCACGACAGCAGAAGTTCTAATGATCACTGTTGAAGTATTATGAACTGTTGGGTTATCTTGCCAAATAACCTGGACATACAGCCGGGGTATCAAAACCAAAACCGCCTACTGAGCCATGCATCTAACGCTTGACATATGCCCACGGGCACAACTGTACACACATTGAAGTATAAGCATGAAACCTCAGACCATCTCAAAGCCAAGACAGCTGAAAATACGCAACGATACAAGAAAAGTAAGGTCAGCTAAGGGGGAGGAGACAGAGAATGGCTCCCCCTCAGCCAATGAGAGATAAGACACTTAATGACACACAAGGAGAATGAATGAGTGGGAAGGAATACTGCAACAGTAATTAATAGGACAATCAACTGTTATGGTAAGTTAATACACAACTGTACTATGTCTTTTCTTACATTACCGTTGCAGTATTCCAAACTGTTGTGTAATTCCCAAAGCTTTTACAGTGTGCTATGGGCGGATGGATCAGGCATAGGGGAACTGCCAATTCATTCAGAGAGAACAGCTATGGCAAAAGAGGTTCCAGAACTACAGACAGCATCTACCCTATACTGTTTGGTAAAGGTATGTACAGAAGACAGAGTTGCTTCTTCTAGGATGGCTTTGGATTCAATGAAAATCACTTTTTGGAGCTCAAGGAAAAAGGAACTTAGTTCCTAAAGCACTCTCCCAGATTGCCAGAGGTCATCACAGAAAAATGGTAGGGGGCTGATGGGAGGGGAATAGAAGAATGAAAATGGACAACATAAATGGAATGTTATGGTGGGTACATACATAACTTCTTTAACTGATGTTGCCAATTTTCATTCATTCCTCAACCTATGGGACAGAGTCCCCAGCTACATGAATTCTGGGCAGACTCTAAGGAAGGATATTCCTGTGAAATGTAGAACTGATGGCTGCTCTTCCCCTAGAGACCAGATCCAATTTGTAATGAATAATAAAACCATGTAGATTAGCCCAAGTCACAGCTGCACAAATACCCATGGAAGTTCTATACAGGAAGGCTGATGAAGTCACCATGGACCTAGTTGAGTGGGCTTTCAATTTTTTTTGGAAGAACCAATCCTAGCTTGTTACAGACAAAGGGCATACAATCAGTCAGCCATCTTGATAAAGTTATTTTTGAGACTGGTTGACTCAGTCTGGTGTCTGAAAATGATACAAACAGCTGGTCAGATTTCTTAAATTTGACAGATCTGTGCAAACAGAAACAACTGTCAATGTACATCCAATAAGTGCAACATGTATTCACCTTTGTTTGAGGAAAACTGGGAAGAATACAGGAAAATTAATGGCTTGATTAATGTTAGAGCCTTACACCACCTTAGGAAGGTTCTTAAAGACACTCTATCCTTGCAAATGACTAAATGAAGGGGCTTAGAAGACGAGACTCGCAGCTGATACTCTTATAGCCGATGTTATAACTATGAGAAAAGTTGCTAACCAAGTCAGATATTGTAGCTCACATCTCGCTGCAGGTTCAGCTGAGTTGCAGCCAATAACATTATGGTAAGGTCCCAGAGTGGAGTAGAGTCCTCGAACGGGGGGCTTCAGTAAAAATGTTCCTTTTATAAAAGCCTTACAAAGACATGAAGAAGCTAGAACAGAATTATCCACTCCGACATGGAAATTGGAGATAGCAGCTATCTGAACCTTTATGGTAGATTGACTGGCCCCCTGATTGAAAATGCAAGTCAGGGATTCCAGGATCTTATGAAATGGTGCTGAAAAAGGGTCCATGTCATGTTGTTGTGCACAAAGGGCAAATCTTTTCCATTTGCTCTTGTAAATTTTACTGGTAGAAGCCTTGTGGGATGATAAAAGAATGTGGCATACTGGAGATGGCAGAATTGGTATTCTGGCTATCAATGGAATTGGAGAAACCATGCAGTTAACTTGAGGCCCACGATGTACAGCTGAGTCATGTCTGTCGGATGAGACAGGAGATCTGGAATTGGACCCAGAATCCAGGCTGGCAGACTACAAGAGGCCAAAGGAAGGGAAACCAGATCTGTTGAGGCCACAAAGAGGCAATGAGGATTAATTTGTTCTTCAAACAAGATACTTTCTGTAGGACTTTGGGGATTACGGGAGTTGGGAATAAGCATAGAGGAGATACGGGGCCAAGGGTGAAGGAGAGTCACTCTCTGTGACTCCCCCGGTGGAGGGATTAGGGCAAAGAACCTGCTGCACTTGTTCAGGGGGGGATGCAAAAAGGTTGCAGCACGGCTGGCCCCAATGGAGGAAAATCATCTTCGCCACTTTTGCATTGAAAGACCATTCATGAGGTAATAAAATGGACCTGCTCAACTTGTCTGCTACTATGTTGGATTTCCCTGGTATATGCATTGCTGTAAGAAATTGATTTGAAGACATTGCTCACTGCCACACACTCAGGACTTCTCGACACAAGGGGTAGGTCCTGGTCCCTCCCTGTTTGTTGATGTACCATACAACCGATATATTGTCTATTTGAACTGCAATAGTTCCTGAGGGGAGAGCTTCTTGGACCGCCTGCAATGCTACGAATACTGCTATTATTTCCAGCACATTGATATGCAAATTGGCCTCTTCGGGGGACCAAGTGCCTTGAACAGTCTTCCCAAGAAATGCCCCCGCCCCCAATCTGAGAAGCGTCCACAGTCATTATGGCCTTGGGCTGAGGAAGGATGAATGGATGACCTTATAATACTTGATCTGACTGAATTATTCACTACCAAAGGCACTGTGTGCAGGCTGGAGTTATGCTGATCTTGGTGGACAAGGGTTGATGCCGGATGGACCACTGGGTTGCTAATGTCCACTACAGAATTCTCATGTGGTACCTCATTAATAAGAGCAGAACTATTGCTGCCGACATGGACCCTAGAGTTTGTAATACCTGACGGGCTGGCATGGAGGAACTCTGAATTATTCTGCCGACTTGAAACTGTATGGTTTGAACCCTCGGCAAGTGCAGAGAAGCTTTCATCGATGTTGTGCTGAAATTGGCTGCTACGATATCTAGCGGCTGAGAAGGTTGAAGATAAGATTTCTTGTGATTTTCTAGTGATGTCCAGATTGGAACAAGTCTGGAGTACATAGTCTGGAGCTGTTATTGGTAGATGCTTGGTTGAGGCGGTAAGGAGCCCGTCATCTAGATATGGAAACACTCTGAATCCCTGCAACTTGATGTGGGCTGCTACCACTGCCATGCATTTGGTAAACACTCTGGGGGCTGTGGTGAGACCAAAGGGTAGTGCTCTGACCTGACAGTGACTGGCTTCCAGCCAGAAGTGCTGGAATCTCCTGGACCATCTGTTTATCTGTATGTAATAGTACACATCCTGGAGATCTATAGAGCACAACCAGTTGTCCTTGTGTAGGAAAGGCAAAATGGACTGAACTGTGACCATCTGAAAAATGGTCTGCTTAACTGACTTGTTCAGAATGTGGATATCCAAACCTGGTCTTCAATCCCATTTTCTTTGGCACTAAAGAATCTTTAGTAAGTTTCAATTTCTTTCTGGTACAGGGGATCTCTTGGATGACTCATTTCTAACAACTTTTGTATTTCTGAAGCTGCTGCCTTCCTCTGGCTGGGTGGAACATAGTACAGTTGTGGACACTTACCATAAATGTAGATGTTCAAGTGTATTCACTGTTGCAGTCATCACATTTGGGTTATCTGCCTGCAGGTAGCTTTCATCCAACCTGAATACCAGAGTCTTGGAATTTCTGAGTCGGATGCTGTCGCTTCTTCCATGACGTCAGATTGTCAGGGGTATAAGACATGCAGCAGACGCCATTACATCAGTTTTTTCTTGCCCCAGATGTCAGGTGCCCCCAAAATATGAAGCAATTATATGCTGTGGAACACCCCCAGCAAAAAACACATACACATAGTATAAGATATGCCAAACCAAAAAGGATAGGTGAAAGCAAAGACAATCAGGGGGCTGGAGGGAGGGTAACCAGGACTGCAACAATGAATACACTCGAACATCTACATTTATGGTATGTTCTTCGTGTTTCACTGTTGCAGTCATCACATTTGGATTGATTCCCAAAGCTAAGGAAGGGCAGAGGTAGATTAAGAAGCATTAGGCCTGGCAATCAGGCCCTGTAAGACTGCTGTGGCAAATCCAGCTCTGGATTTACAAAAGATAGGCAAGTGGTAATGGTTGGTGAAAGTGTGTATCAAGCTCCAGGTTGCAGCTTCCAGGATGTCCCTGGTAGGGACTCCTCTGAGAAATGCCAAAAGTAAAGAATAACAACTCTGAAACAATCCACAAATCCACAGAAAACAGGCAAGTTTATTCCTCTGACGTCTCGGCTTGAGCCTTCAAGGAGTAAAGAACAAGTAAAACACACTACATTTATATATACAAAGTTAATTGATAAAACAATTAATCAATAAAACAATTAGAAATAATGCAATTTTAAATAAATACTCTCCAATTTAAGTCTTCATTAAGACCTTGTGGATACATAGTGTTAAATTTCAATATATACATAGCTTCCTTATATATTAAAACTTGTTTAATATTTGAAATGTTATGCCATGAGCAACTTATTTTTTCTAAAACTGTAGCTTGAAGTTCTTAATTTTTGCTGTTATGAAAATCCCTGAAATGCACAGCTACAGAACTTGCTTCTCTATTATTAGTAATGTCCCTGGCATGTTCCAGCAACCTAACTTTAAATGACCGTTTGGTTTCACCAATATAAAATTTCTTACACGGACATTTAAGGGCATAAATCACCCCTTCAGAGTTACAGTTGAAGGAACCAAGAGTGTTGAATCTAACATTATTAATATAGGAAAATTTATTAACCACAAAACTACAAGCCTTACATCTCCCACACTTCAAGGTGCCATTAGGAAACAAATTTCGTTGTAAACTAACCTCAGGCATCTCAAATCTACTCTTTACTAAAAAATCTTTAATATTCCTGCCTCTTCTATATGAAAATCGTAAATCCACATCCAACCATCCAGACACATTATGTAAGGAACTAAAATAATTCCAGTAATGACTAACTACACGAGACATTTCACCACTAAAGCAACCATAAGTAGAAACAAAATATAAAATATCTCTCAAGTTAACTTTACTATGGGGTACATTTAGACAGCTATTACAAGTTTTGGGAACAATTTTTTTTATACCTGTAACCACAAAACTTATCATAACTATCTTGCATAACTTGCTTATTGTAACCCCTTTGACTAAAAGTATGCATTAGTAAATTCAATTCTTTAATAAAAACAGTCTCACTATTACATAATCTAGATGTTCTAAGAATTTCGCTGTATGGCAAGGCTTCTAGCGTGTGTGGGGGATGACAACTAGTGCCATACACATACTGTGTACCACCATCAAATTTCCTATTAACAGAAGTTACTAGGCTCTTACCATCAACAATATTCAAAATAATGTCAAGGAAAGGAATAGATGTACCTTTTTTCAACCCATCAAATTCCAAAGAAAACCTATTTTTATTTAGGTCTAAAATAAAATTATCTACTAAATTCTCACCACCTTCAACCAAAAAAATTAAATCATCCACAAACCTAAAATATTTAATAACATAATTTTGAAAAAAATATTTTCTGTATAAAAATTCTGATTCAAATAAACCCATAGCTAAATTTGCATACATACATGACTGAGCGTGATAGGGTGAAACAGCGTGCATTGGGTGTAGAAATAAACAGACTATGTGAAAATCTTAATGCCTGCACTCCTGCTTTAATTATGGATGACTTTTTGAGTGGCATAAATGAGAAGTTAAAAGATTACGAGAGTATGCTGCTTGAAAGAAAAAAAGGCAAACTATTGAGGGACTTGCGCGATTATGAGAGCAATAAGGCTTTTTTGTCTAGAGCCAATCGCAAGAAGCCACATCATCGGGTTCATTTCCAAAATGATTACGGAAGTGAAGGTAACCAAAATTCTTCGTTTTCAGCGTCGGAAGGGGGTTATACCTCTTATGAAGAGATAGATAACATCAACACTGACTTTCCAACACTACCGAAACCTCAACAGTCCGATAGATTTCACCAAACTTTTCGTGGAGACACGAGAAATGTTCGTGGAGGTTTCCAGGGTAGAAAACGCCAGAGGGAAGCACAAGGTTCATTCGCATAAAGGACAATTTCTACAAGGTGACTACAAAAGAGGTAGATGGTGATGTGTTTTCTTTACCTCTGAATGATAATTATGTTATTAATTTATCGGGACAATCTTTTACAGACATTGAGTTATCTGTTCTTCACAAGGGACTTAAGTTTATTCCTACTGTGGTACCACGTATACATGAAATAAAAAGGGACATTTATAGATTTGGTAGGAAGCTTCAGCTTAAATGTTTTTTTTTATAATAATACTAATGTTGTGTCTTCTTTAGATAGTTCTAATTCTTCATGTGATAGTTTCCACACATGTGCATCGGAAGATACATATGATGCTTATTTTAAATTTGATACTAATTGTATTAAGCAAAAAAATAATTTTGTTCCACCTGTCTTAAATAATGATGTTATGCATTTTGTTAATTTACTAAATTTTTCTAGTGAGTATGCATTTGAAGAATATATGAAATATAGAGCTGACATACAATATAATTTATGTTTTAATGAATGGCAGGCTTTACTTAAATTGAGCAAAATGAATGAAATTGTTTTTAAGCCATCTGACAAAGGCAATAAGCTTGTTGTTATGCACTATTCCCAATATATTAGAATGTGTATTGAACATTTAAGTGATGAAAATGTTTATGAAAAGGCAACACATGCTTTGTACAACCATGCTCTAAAGGAATATGATGAATTGCTTGAAAAAGGTGTAAGGTTAGGATATTTTTCTCACATGGATTTAAAGAAAAAAATTAATAGTGAAGGCTGTAAAATGGCATACCTTTATTGCCTTCCTAAAATACATAAAAGTTTAATTTTACCTCCAGGAAGACCCATTGTGTCAGGATGTAACTATTTTTTGCATAATTTAGGTCTTTTCTTACATAGTTTTTTGCTAGCTAAGGTCAAAACTTTACCTTCATATATTACTGATGTTTTTGATTTTTTGGAAAAAAGTAATGAAGTAAAATGGAATGAGCAAATGTATTGGATTACTATCGATGTTAAAAGCCTATATACAAACATCAGTCACCAATTTGGTATGGAGGCTGTTAGATTTTTTCTAGGCGATTATCCTGCCATAGAATATATTTTAGAGCTCATTCATTTTTGTCTGATCAATAATTTTTTTGAATTTGATAATTGTTTGTATCGACAAAAACGAGGTATGGTCATGGGGGCAGCTTTTGCCCCCATGTATGCAAATTTAGCTATGGGTTTATTTGAATCAGAATTTTTATATAGAAAATATTTTTTTCAAAATTATGTTATTAAATATTTTAGGTTTGTGGATGATTTAATTTTTTTGGTTGAAGGTGGTGAGACTTTAGTAGATCATTTTATTTTAGACCTAAATAAAAATAGGTTTTCTTTGGAATTTGATGGGTTGAAAAAAGGTACATCTATTCCTTTCCTTGACATTATTTTGAATATTGTTGATGGTAAGAGCCTAGAAACTTCTGTTAATAGGAAATTTGATGGTGGTACACAGTATGTGTATGGCACTAGTTGTCATCCCCCACACACGCTAGAAGCCTTGCCATACAGCGAAATTCTTAGAACATCTATATTATGTAATAGTGAGGCTGTATTTATTAAAGAATTGAATTTACTAATGCATACTTTTAGTCAAAGTGGTTACAATAAGCAAGTTATACAAGATAGTTATGATAAGTTTTGTGGTTACAGGTATAAAAAAATTGTTCCCAAAACTTGTAATAGCTGTCTAAATGTACCCCATAGTAAAGTTAACTTGAGAGATATTTTATATTTTGTTTCTACTTATGGTTGCTTTAGTGGTGAAATGTCTCATGTAGTTAGTCATTACTGGAATTATTTTAGTTCCTTACATAATGTGTCTGGATGGTTGGATGTGGAGTTACGATTTTCATATAGAAGAGGCAGGAATATTAAAGATTTTTTAGTAAAGAGTAGATTTGAGATGCCTGAGGTTAGTTTACAACGAAATTTGTTTCCTAATGGCACCTTGAAGTGTGGGAGATGTAAGGCTTGTAGTTTTGTGGTTAATAAATTTTCCTATATTAATAATGTTAGATTCAACACTCTTGGTTCCTTCAACTGTAACTCTGAAGGGGTGATTTATGCCCTTAAATGTCCGTGTAAGAAATTTTATATTGGTGAAACCAAACGGTCATTTAAAGTTAGGTTGCTGGAACATGCCAGGGACATTACTAATAATAGAGAAGCAAGTTCTGTAGCTGTGCATTTCAGGGATTTTCATAACAGCAAAAATGAAGAACTTCAAGCTACAGTTTTAGAAAAAATAAGTTGCTCATGGCATAACATTTCAAATAATTAAACAAGTTTTAATATATAAGGAATCTATGTATATATTGAAATTTAACACTATGTATCCACAAGGTCTTAATGAAGACTTAAATTGGAGAGTATTTATTTAAAATTGCATTATTTCTAATTGTTTTATTGATTAATTGTTTTATCAATTAACTTTGTATATATAAATGTAGTGTGTTTTACTTGTTCTTTACTCCTTGAAGGCTCAAGCCGAGACGTCAGAGGAATAAACTTGCCTGTTTTCTGTGGATTTGTGGATTTTTTCAGAGTTGTTATTCTTTACTCCTCTGAGAAATGCAGTAGAGATAGATGTAGCCCTAGTGGAATGTGTTTTTATCCCCTGTGGGGTAGGTTTTCCATGGTGCTTGTAGCAGAAATGGATGCAGTGTGCTATCCATTCAGATATGGTTTGCTTTGAAATGGCCTTCCCCTCTGCCCCTGCAGCAAAGTTGTCTAGCAGCTGGTCAGATTTTCTGAGAGGCTTAGTTCCACTGCCATAAGGGCCTGCAGTGTGTATCGAGCTCCAGGTTGCAGCTTTCAGGATGTCCCTGGTAGGGACTCCTCTGAGAAATGCAGTAGAGATTGATGTAGCCCTAGTGGAATGTGTTTTTATCCCCTGTAAGGTAGGTTTTCCATGGTGCATGTAGCAGAAATGGATGCAGTGTGCTATCCATTTAGATATGGTTTGCTTTGAAATGGCCTTCCCCTCTGCCCCTGCAGCAAAGCTGTCTAACAGCTGGTCAGATTTTCTGAGAGGCTTAGTTCCACTGCCATAAGGGCCTGCAGTTCAGACACTCTTCTTGCTGAAGGGATGGCTAGAAGTAAAGCTGTTTTCCATGAGAGGAATTTCAACTCTGCTGTAGCAGCCGGTTCAAAGGGGGAAAGTGCAAGTTTTTCCAATACAAAGTTAAGGTCCCAGTCTGGAGTGGGAGCTCTCCTGGGGGGGGGGGTCTTACATTTTTGGCCCCTCTAAAGAAAGTACAGTTGTGTACACTTACTGTAGATGTTCGAGTGTATTCACTTTTGCACTCATCACATTTGGGTTATCTGCTTGCTGTAGCCCACAGTCGGCCTGACTATCAAGGTCTTGGGTCTTGCGTCGGTTGCTGTCTCATCTTCCGTGACGCCAGGTAGTCAGAGGTATAAAGCATGCAGCAGACGCCATTACATCAGTTTTTCTTGCCCCAGATGTTAGGTGCCCCCCTAATGGGAAGCAATATATATATATATACACATACACACACACAAAGTTATACCTCCAACAAAAAGCAAATACACCAAAAAGCTTTTAAGCATATTAAATGAGATTAGAGGTATAGCCAAAAGAAGTCAGGGGGCTGGAGGGTGGGTAACCAGGACTGCAACAGTGAATACACTCGAACATCTACATTTATGGCAAGTGTACACAACTGTGCTATGTTCTTCATGTTTCACCTTTGCAGTCATCACATTTGGGTAGATTCCCAAAGCTAAGGATGGGAGGAGGAATTTAGATAGCATTAGGACCAGCTATAAAGCCCTGCAAGACTGCAGTGGCAAAGTCAGCTCTGGATTTAGAGAAAATTGGCAAATGGCAATGCTTAGTGAAAGTATGTACAGAACTCCAGGTGGTAGCTTCTAGGATTGTCTCTGGTAGGGACACCTCTGAGAAAGGCTGTAAAGGTAGATGCAGCCCTGGTTGAATGGGGTCTAATCCCCTGTGGGATAGCATTTCCATGGTGCTTATAGCAGAAATGAATGCAATGGCCTATCCACTTAGAAATGGTTTGCTTTGAAATAGCCTTCCCCTCTGCCCCTGCAGCAAATGTGACCAGCAGTTGTTCAGATTTCCTTTGAGGTTTAGTCCTGTCCAAGTAAAATCTAAGTTGTCTGTGCACATCTAAGGAGTGCAGTATCCGTTTCCATTTGTTCTGAGGGTTAGAAAAGAAAGCTGGTAAATGAAAAGATTGATTAAGACCCACACTGGATACCACCTTGGGCATGAAGGAGGGATTGGTCCTGAGGAACACCCTGTCCGCATGAAAGATGATGAAAGGCTCCACTGCCATAAGGGCCTGTAATTCAGATATCCTTCTTGCTGAAGTGATAGCTAAAAGGAAAACTGTTTTCTAATAAAGGAATTTTAACTCTGCACTTGCAGCTGGCTCAAAAGGAGGAAGAGTGAGTTTTTCCAATACAAAGTTAAGGTCCCAGGCTGGAGTTGGGGCTCTCCTGGGTGGTCTTAAGATTTTGGCCCCTCTGAAGAACTGCTTGAGCAGTGGATGAGAAAAGAGGGGTGGGGTTCTGTGTTGTAATGAGCTGAAATGGCTGAGGCATGAATTTTGATGGAGGAAAAGGAAAGGACCTTGTGAAGCATTTCAGTTTATTGAAGAATCTGAGGTAAATTGGGCGCTGCTGTGGTCATCCCTTGAGTCTGGTTCCAGGCACACAATCTTTTCCATATTTCAGCATAAGATTGCCTAGTACTAGGCCTCCTTGCCTCCAAAATGACATCCAACACTTGTTTACTGAGGGATGGTAATGGAGAGATTAGGTAATTAGCTAGGCTGCCAGGTTCAGGGTTTGAAGCTGCAGGTGCAGAATGTAGCTCTCCTGCTGTGACAGCAGGGTAGGGGTCTGTGGCAGGTGCTATGGGGATAGCAGTGAAATACTACGCAAGAGGGTGTACCAGTGCTGGAGTGGCCAGTCTGGTACAATCAGTATCATCCTTGGTTTGTCCTGTTTGATCTTTAGTAGTACTTTGGAGAGGAGAGTCAGAGAAGTAAAGGCATAAACTGATAGATTTTTCCAGCTGAAGGACGCAACATCCACTTTCCAAGCTTGTTTGTGGGGAGTCCTTGTGCAGAATTTGTCCAATTAGTAGTTCAAGTGGGAGGCAAACAGGTCTATATCTGGGCACCCCCATTTGTTTATCAACATGTTGAAAGTCTTTGGTTCTGTTTCCACACATGTGGGTCCTTGAGATTTCTGCTTAGTTCGTCTGCCAGTGTATTTAGTTTTCTGGGCAGGAACTGAACCTGTAGATGCACTTGGTAGCTCAAGGCTATGTTCCACAATGCCATGGCTAGTCAGCAGAGGGGGTAAGAATGGGTACCCCCCTGCTTGTTTATGTACCACATAACAGTGGTGTTGTCCGTCTTTACCATTAATTGTCCTGGAAGAATGTGGTCATTGAAGGCTGTCAGAGCATTCTGTACAGCTAATGCTTCTTTATGATTGATATGCAGGTGCATTTGACTTGTGTTCCATTTGCCCTGAATGCACTTCCCTGCCAGGTGAGCCCCCCATGCATAGTCTGATGCATCTGCAGTTAGGGTTTGGGTGGCAGGAGGTAGAGTGAATGGTAGTCCCTTGTTTTGGTGGCAAGCCTCTGCCCACCAAAGGAATTCTAACCATAGGCAAGGTATGACAGGAATCATTGCTTCTAGATCCTGAGAATGTTGACACCATAGGCTTTTTAGATACCATTGTAGTTTCCTCATATGCAGTCTTACATATGGAATTAGTAGAATGCAGGAGGCCATGAACCCCAAGGCTTGCAGTACTTGCCTTGCAGGTAGCAGGGTTTTTGTGGTCACTAGTTTGAAGTAAGTTGTCAAATGAATTTGTTTCTCTGGCGTGAGGAAAGCCATCTGGGAACATGTATTCAAGCTTGCTCCCAGGAATATAATTTGCTGACAGGGTACCAGCTGCGATTTCTTTTTGTTTATGATGTACCCCAGACAAGTTAGCACCTTTTGTACAAATGCCAGATGATTCAAAAATATGTCCTGGCTTTCTGCCTGAATTAGACAATCGTCCAAGTATGGGTATATTTGAATATTTCTTTGCCTCCAAAATGCAATGACTGGAGCTAGGCACTTTGTGAATACCCTGGGCGATGTAGATAAGCCAAAGGGCAGTGCAGAGAACTGATAGTGCATGTAGCCTGCTTTGAAGCGTAGGTACCTTCTGCAAGATTCCCTAATTGGGATGTGCAGGTAGGCTTCCTTTAAATCCATTGTTGCCAACCAGGCATCTTTGCTTAGCATAGGAAGCAACTGGTGAAGAGTTAGCATCTTGAATTTTGGAATCACCAAAAAGGTGTTTAAGATGGAACGGTCCAGGATAGGACGCAATGAGTTGTCTTTTCTGGGTACTAGGAAAAGTCTAGAGTAGAAACCTTGTCCCTTTTCCTCTTCTGGTACAGTTTGAATAGCCTTTTTGCTTAAGACAGAGAGTACTTGCTTTTGAGCTTCTGCCCATTGATTTGGGGGAAGATCTGGCCAACTGTTTGGGGTTGGTAACGTGTGGAAGTTAAATTTGTATCCTTGGGAAACTATATTTAAAACCCATTTGTCCTGGGTAATGAGTTCCCAGTTTTTTGCCTGCAGAGCAATATTTCCCCCAAAGGAGCAGTCAGTTGAGAAGCGCTTGGAAGTTGTAAAGTTAAGTCATTGAGACAGTTTACCATGGGAGGGGGGGGGTCTTACTACTCCCTGATTTGGAAGTGGGAGCCCACCACTGCTTAGTCCTGTGCGTAACCTGGGACTGAAGACTGGGTGTTCTACTGGTTCTGGGTTTGGATTGAGAAGGCCTGGAAAAGGCAGGAAAGGACAAATTCTTAGAGGGTTAATGCCTACTAAATCTTGGAGGCTGTTCTTGTAGGAAATCTAACAGTTTGCATGGAGTTTGCTTTTTCTTCCATCTTTTTAAGATCTTCTTCTGCTTTATTGCCAAAACAGGCGGTCCTGATTTAAGGGAGCATCCAGCAATTTTGCTTTAACATGATCTGGCAATGACTGCTCCTTAAGCCAGGCATATCTTCTAAGTACAGACCAGACAGCAGCCCTGCAAGATGCCTCTAGTGAATCAAAACCACATTGCAAAGTGTGTTTTGCAACCTGTTCAGCAGAATGCATTAAATCCTGTAAATTCTTCTTTTCAGCACAGCCAGGAATCAACATAATTTTTGTTTAAGCAATCCAATAATATGCTGATACTTTAACATATGAAACTGGCAATTTAAGGCCCTAATGGCCAAGGTTGCAGAAGTGTATACCTTCTTACCCCATCTATCCAGCACCCTGGAGTCTCTATCAAAGGGGGTAGGATTTTTGGCAGTAGTAGCCTTAATGCCCTTGGGGTTACTGTGAAATGGTCTCAAGATCCACAGTAGGATTTTTAAAAAGGAACTTGTGAGAGTCAGGAAAGGGTACCCACCCTACCCACAGGGGGAAGGAGGGAGGGTAATCCTGACTCCCTGTAATATCTATCAGGTTTTCTGGGATCAGGTGGTAGAGAGTCAGGGGCCAAGCTAGATTCCGAAAAGGCATCATCAACAATGTCTAATACAGGAGGGATAGCTAAAGGCCTGTGCTGGGGCAGGAGTAAGAAATCCCTAAGCCTCTTTTTAGAATCAGAGTAATCCTGGCTTTCCCAACGAAAATGCTCCCTAAGAGTATGCAAGGTTTCACCAAAAGAGAAATCCCCTTGGGGGGAAGCAGAGGGAATACAGTCCTCTGCATCAGAATCCTCATAGGTAGATAAGGGTAAATCTTGGTCATCAGAGGAAAAAAGA
The DNA here is from genome assembly GCF_019279795.1 of Protopterus annectens. Classification (NCBI taxonomy): domain Eukaryota; kingdom Metazoa; phylum Chordata; order Ceratodontiformes; family Protopteridae; genus Protopterus; species Protopterus annectens. Next base: position 1,086,767,929 of record NC_056739.1, on the reverse strand, counting down.
TGTTATGTACCTAACCATAACGTTCCATGTTAGTTGTCTTCTTCTTGCCTTCTTTCTTGCTGGTTGGGTTCGGAGCCGATCCTCGGCTCTGACTCAGCCATCTTCAAAACCTCGAGAGCTGCTTACTGGCTCGAGGCCCCCCCCTATATCCCATGATGCCTGGCGCTAGATACCCAGATCTCATTTGGTAAGTCTAACTGCAGGCATAATAAAGGAATCCTATCCTAGAATGCATAAATCCTACTGGGGAGACTACTAAGCAGAAGGAATAGCCAGAGAAGACTCAGCCAGTGCAAAATCAAGAACAACTCTTCTCGGTCCACTAGGATAGGGGGATGGAGGGTGGGACGTAAGAAAGAAGGTGAGAAGAAGACAACTAACATGGAACGTTATGGTAGGTACATAACTTCTTTATGTTAACTTGTCTATCTCGGTTTCATTCTTGCTGGTTGGGACAGCGCCCCTAGCACCTAAAATCCTGGGTGGCTCATCGGAAAAGACTCTTCAGAACAGTGGAACCAAAATCAGCTCTGCTCCTGGAAACCAAATCCAACTTGTAATGCGAAATTAAAGTATGTGGGTTGGCCCATGTAGCCGCAACACAAATAGATTCCATGGGCAACCTAGCCTGAAAAGCAACCGAAGTGGCTACAGCTCTGGTGGAGTGACCTTTTGGTTTGACTGGTAATTCTTTATTCCTGAGTTGATATATGAATGTGATGATAGAAGACAACCACCTGGATAAGGTTACCTTGGAGACCGGAAGACCTTGTCTACCTACTGCATAAGACAGGAACAGTTGATCTGATTTTCTAATGTCTTTGGTTCTATGTAAATAAAAGCGTAGTTGCCTGTGAACATCTAACTGGTGCAACTTATACTCTGCCCTGTTGGAGTGGTTAGGGAAAAACACAGGAAGGTCTATGGACTGATTCAAGTTACTCTGAAGAGACCTTAGGAAGGATTAGTCTTAAGAGCAACCCTGTCATTGTGGAACACAAGGTATGGGGGTGGGATAGAAAGAGCCTGTAGTTCCGAAACTCTTCTGGCTGAAGTAACAGCTACCAGAAAAAGGTTTTTCCAAGATAAAAACTTCAGTGAACAAGTAGCTGCAGGTTCGAAAGGGGGCAAAATTAGCAAAGCTAAAATCAAATTTAGATCCCACAGTGGTGGAGGATCTCTCGCTGGGGGCCTGGCAGAGTGGTTCCTTTGAGAAAAGCTTTACACAGCTTATGGGACATGATATTGTTTTCCGACAGGCCAATGTGAAAATGTGAAACTGCCGCTAACTGAACTCTAATTGTAGCGGAAACGTACCAAACATGGAAGAGCTCTGCGAAAAATTCCAAAATGGAGTGCACGGGGGCTGAAAAGGGGTCTATACTTTTTGCCTCTGCCCAGGAAGAAAAACGTTTCCACTTACTAGCGTAAGTTTTTCTGGTCGTAGACTTGTGTGATGACAAAAGGATTTCGCACATAGAGGGGGAGATGTCTGGGAGCCTGGCTAAGGTTGTAAGTGGAGCAACCAAGCTGTGAGTTGGAGAGAGCATAGGGACTGGTGCAGCCCACCCGAATGATGAATCAGGAGGTCTGGAACTAGGTCCAGAGTCAAAGGCTTTTTGAGAAGATAGCGATGCAGGAACAGAAACCATATTTGTCGAGGCCAGTAAGGAGCAATGAGGAGGAAAGGAGGGAATGCATAAAGTCATCCCTGGGGCCAATCGTGGACTAGAGCGTCTCTGGGGGAATGCCCGGGAAGTGGAAGGAGAGAGAAGAAATTGTTGCACTTGCTGTTGAAGGGAGTTGCAAAAAGGTCACAACAAGGTTGGCCCCATTTGCGGAAGATTTGGTCCGCAACTACCTGGTTCAGAGACCACTCGTGAGGCATGAGAATTGCTCTGCTCAGTCTGTCTGCTATGACGTTGGACCTCCCAGGGATGTGCATTGCAATCAGAAACCGTTGGGAAGAGATCACCCACTGCCAGAGTCTGAGTGCTTCTCGACATAGGGGGTAGGACCTGGTTCCGCCCTGCTTGTTGATGTATCACACTACGGACATATTGTCCGTTTGAACTGCAATGGTCCCGGTAGGAAGAGAGCCCTGAAGAGCCTGCAACGCTAAGAGCATGGCCCTCATCTCCAAGACATTTATGTGCAGATGATACTCGTGAGGTTGCCAGGTGCCTTGGACTGTTCTGCCCTGATAATGCCCCCCCCCCCGCCCAATCAGGGAGGCATCCGTGGTCACTGTAGCCACTGGAGGGGGGAGAACAAATGGTCTGCCGTGGAGCACTGATGTGGAGACCATCCACCACGCAAGATGCTTCTTGCATGCCTGAGTGATCATAATCATGTAAGACATGGGAAGTTGCTGGAAGGACCATTGGGTGAAAAGAAGCCACTGGAGAATCCTCATGTGAAACCGAGCTAGAGGGACAAGTACAATCGCTGCTGCCATGAGACCTAGCATTTGAAGGACAAACCTGGCTTGAATCCTTTTGCATGCTAATAAAACCTTGACATGCTGACGAATCACTAACACCCTGTCTAGTGGGAGGCTTGCTAACATGTCTTTGGTATTTAAATTTGCACCTATAAAGGTGATAGATTGACAGGATGACAATGCAGACTTTTCGAAATTTATTGTGATACCTAGCCTGGAGCAAGTGTCGATGGTGCAGTCTCTGGCTTGCAGAAGGTGATGTCTGGTGGTAGCAGTGAGGAGCCAGTCGTCGAGATATGGAAACACCTGGAATCCTTGCCATCTCAGGTGAGCGGTAACTACTGCCATACATTTGGTAAACACCCTGGGGTCTGTGGTGAGACCAAAGGGCAGAGCTCTGAACTGATAATGGCTGGCTCCCAGCCAGAAGCGAAGGAATCTTCAGGAGAGTCTGTCCATTTTCATGTGGTAGTACGCATCCTGAAGATCTATGGAGCACATCCAATTGTCCTGACCTAGAAAGGGTAAAATGAAATGAAGCATGACCATCCGGAACTTTGTTCTTTGTACAGACTTGTTTAGTCTGCTGAGATCCAAAATGGGTCTCCAGTCCCCTGTCTTTTTTTGGTACCAAAAAGAACCTTGAGTAAATTCCGGATCCTTGTTGGTCTGCTGGGACTTGCTGGATGGCCCTTTTTCTTAGCAGTTTTGAGACCTCTTGCACTGCTTGGTCCCTTAGATTGGGTGGAACATCTGGAAGGGACTTGTTTGACTTTAAGGGGGTGCGAACGAAGGGAATTCTGTAGCCTCCGGATATGATGGACTGTACCCATTTGTCTTGTGTTATGTCTTGCCAGGCTCTTGGGTACAGCGATAATCTTCCCCCAACTGCCTCCAGAGGTGAGCAGCCGGGCAACCCTTCAGGGATGCTGGAAGGGCTTGTCATTCTCTGCTGCACTGGTTTTGCGGACCCCCTCTGCCACGAGGTTGGCATCTGTTATTGTTCTCTCCTCTGCCCCTGGAGGGAAACTCACCACGTGTGTCCAGCAAGGCTCCTTGGGATTTCTGGAACCACATCTTTCCACTCTTCTGACCCTTAGGATATGGTCTGGAAGGAGTGGAAAAACGGACTCCTACGGCAGAGAGTCTTGCCTTCCTGCTCACACCTGGTAAGGGTATCTTTCACCTGAGATCCGAAGAGAGAGGAAGCATCAAAAGGGGTGTTGGTGAAAGACGCTCTGAAAGGTTCCGCAAAGTTACATAGCCGCATCCAAGCGTGCCTCCTTAGGGCCACGCCTGTGCCAGTGGCTCTCTACTCACACCATCGGCTGCATACGAAATGAGCCTCATGGAGGGGTTTACCACTGAATTAAGAGTCGCCAGCTGGGAGGCTGCCTTAGCCTGGGCCCCCTCAGCTGATGGATCTTGGAGGATATCTCCAAGCTCTTTCAGGAGATCCCTCTGAAAATGGGTAAAGTGGCGCAGGTAATTCAGGGACCGCATGGAAAAGGTCGCTGAAGAGAACATCCGCTTCCCATATCTGTCCATCGTCCTGGACTCCTTGTTAGGGGGATGGACAGATGAAGACGTTTCAGCCAACTCCTTCTTTGTGGCCGCTGCTACCACCATGGCATCAACGGGGACACCCTTTGTCAACAACTGTTTGACCTGCGGGGCAGTAATGAACTTGGCAGGTCTTCTAAGGGTTGGTTCCACTGTGTCTGGAGCCGTCCGCGCCTTCCGAGCCACCACAGACATCAGTGGGTCGAAAGGAGGAGACACCCAGGAGGTGGAAGGTCAGGATCCAAACGCGTCCAGGAATACAGACTCATCTTCAGAAGGGCTTAGGGTAGTCCAGTTTCCCCTCTGCCTAAGCATCTCAAGGATGTCTGAGAAGGAGACATCTTCAGAGGGGGATCTTGGGGACCCTTCCAACTCCTCTAAGTTGGTATCCGATGTGACAGACTTGGGGGAGTCAACATGCTTCCTCTCTTGCATTTCCTCTTGCGAGTTGGCTCCTCTGAATGATCAGGGGAGGCCTCAGAAGAGGAGGATACACCCAAAGGGGTGTCCTGGAGCGCTGGATCCCCACGCTTGGGATCTGGAAGAGGGGCAGAGGCTGACGCAGGCACCCTAGGGGGAGGAGCCGATGGGGTCGATCGTGGGACTGACTCAGGGGCCAGTACACTCCTCATCACCTCGAAGGCATCCCTGCCCGGACGCAGAGAAGGCTCAGGCTCTGAAGAAACCAGAAGCCCTCCCCGCACCGAGGGGGGCGGCTCTGAGGCAGATGTAGGAGCCGAGCTCACCTGAGCCAAAGCACGAAGAGGGAGAGCGGGGTCGGACAAGGGTCCGATGCCACTCGCCCCCTCGGAGCTGACGAGGGAGTCTCGGCGCCCAGATCCCTCCAGGGCAGGTACCATGGAATGGATCGGAGCCAATGACGGGACCGAAAGAGAAGGTATCAGCGCCGACGGTTCCACGACTCGAACCCCAACGAACTCCGGCTCCGAGCTCATAGGATGAGTCTGAGGAGGAATATCTACAGCTGTGGACGGAGCAGACTCCTGAGGAGGAGGGCTGGACATTTTGGCTAGGGCCTGCGATTTTAACAGCCTACTGACCACTCTTTCCAAGTCATGGTCCGAAAGTCTAGAGGACCAAGAAGAGTGGGATGATCGATGACTATGCTCCGATTTTCGGAGCCGAACGTATCGACTCCAAAGAAGGAGACCTGGATCTCTTTCGACTCTCAGCCGGCTCCGAAAACCGTGTCAGAGCCGACTGGGAGGAAGGGACATCGGTTGCAGCCAGAGCCAAGATGGATTGTGTGGCTTCACCCAACGACGGCTCCGAACTGGGAGCAGACGGTTTAGGTGGCCTGGAAGATTTCACGGGCTGAGCCTTCGCCGGTGAATCTTGAGGTTTAAACATACCCCTCAGGATCAATTTATTTTTGCGCTCCTGCAGGACTCTTAGACTGAAAGCATGGCAGATGGAGCAAGAGTCCTGCAGGTGCACTGCGCCCAGACAATAAATACAAGAAGTGTGACCATTTGTCAGAGACATCTTCTGACAGCATGAGTCACACTTCTTGAATCCGGACGGTTTTGGATCCTTGGACATCCTGGGGGAAAAACCAAGGACAAGAACAGACACAGATAGGTTGAAGTAACCAAACAGTAAAACTTAACACACTACAGTTCCCACAACCCATTACAAGTACCACTACAACAAAAAAATACAGAAAACTATCACTAAACACCAACAGTGATTAATACAAGAAATTTTTTTTTTTTTTTTTTTTTTGAAAGGAGATAGAGAGAAAGGTTAACCTCTAACTTAAACGGAAAGAACCTTTCTGAGGAAAAGAGAGAGAAGGGGAGGAGGGGAAACTCTCTAACTTAAACGAGTTTCTTGGGGAAAGGTAACGGCTTATCTAAGAAAAAACTAGCTACAATACAAGAGTCTAAACTAACGACTAATTCTACACCAACAATTACAGTTTTGACCAGAAAAAAAGAATAATAATAATAAAGCTTATACGACCTGAGCCAGTAGAACAACCTTGCAGCAGAAGCGGCAAACGAGATCTGGGTATCTAGCTCCAGGCATCATCAGGAAGCTTAACATCAGACCTGGTCAGAAGCATCATAAGCAAATTCAGTCCAAGGTCTTCAGCCATTCTTGCAAGTCAGTAGGCCTGAATACACCCTACATGCACAAGTTCCACACTCAGTAGAGGCCTGTGAATCTGAGTGTTGTCGGCTCTGGATAATTGAACAGAGTACCAAAATATTTAGATAGGCAAGGAATTTTGCTATCCACTGACATTGGTTTAAGCTTTAGTTAAAGACTTTCAGGAGTCGGCCGACCGGCACTTGCGAACTGCTTCTGCTTCGGGCACCACACAGCAAAAAAGACTGATGCAATGGTGTCGGCTGCATGCTTTATACCCCTGACTACCTGACGTCATGGAAAATGAGACAGCAACCGACAAAAGACCCAAGACTTTGATAATCAGGCTGACTGAGGGCTACTGCAAGCAGATAACCCAAATGTGATGACTGCAACAGTGAAACATGAAGAATATCTGTTTTACCAGAGGATGAGAGAAGAGGGGTGGTCAGTATTATAATGAGCTGAGATGGCAGAGGCATGAATCTTAATTGAAGAGAAGGATAGGCCCTTGTGGAGCATTTCTGTTGAGTAATCTAGTATATGAGGTAAGCTGGGCACAGATGTGGCCATCCCTTGTGACTGGCTCCAGGAACAGTATCTTTTCCATTTTTCTGAATAGGAATTTCTAGTACTAGGCCTCTTTGCCTCAAGAATGACATCCAGCACCTGCTTACTGAGGGTTGCTAGCGTTGAGTTCAGGGGATTAGCCAGGCTGCAAGGTTCAGGGTCTGAAGCTGAGAGTGCAGAATTTGGCCCCCATGCTAGGAGAGCAGGGAAGGGGTCTGAGGCAGGTGCCATGGTTGTAGCACTGTCACACGGAGCAAAAGAGGTTACCAGTGCTGGTGTGGCCAGTCTGGTGTAATTAGGATTGTCCTTGGCTTGTCCTGTTTGATCTTTAGTAGAACCTTCGAGAGGAGAGGCAGAGGGGGAAAGGCATAGACTGAGAGGCTTTCCCAAGAAATGGACAGGGCATCACCTTCCAAGCTTGGCTGTGGGGGGTTCTGGTGCAGTATTTGTTTAACTGAGAGTTCTGAGGGGAAGCAAACAGGTCCACCTCTGGTGTCCCCCATATGTTCCCCAAAAGTTTGAATATTTTGGGTTCCAGTTTCCATTCGTGTGGGTCCATGAGATTTCTGCTTAAGTCGTCTGCCAGTGAAGTTAGCTTGCCTGGCAGGAATTGAGCTTGTAGGTGCACTTGGTTGCTCAAGGCTGTGTTCCACAGAGCCATGGCTAGTCTGCAGAGTAGGTAGGAATGTGCTCCCCCTGCTTGTTTATGTACCACATAACTGTGGTGTTGTCTGTCTTTACCAATAGTTGTTCTGGAAGAATAAGGCCTTTGAAGGTTGTCAGAGCATTCCGTACAGCTAACATTTCTTTTTGATTGATATGCAGGTGCATCTGCTTTGGTTTCCATTTGCCCTGAATGCACTGCCCTGCCATGTGAGAACCCCATGCATAGTCTGATGCGCCTGTTGTTAGGGTTTGGGCGGCAGGGGGTAGAGTGAAAGAGAGTCCCTTGTTGTGGTTGCAGGCCTCTGCCCACCAAAGGAACTCTGCCCTTAGACACGGAATGATAGGAATTATTGTTTCCAGGTCCTGAGAATGTTGACACCACAGACTTTTTAGATACCACTGAAGTTTCCTCATATGCAGTCTTGCATATGGAATTAACAGAATGCAAGAGGCCATGAACCCCAGAGCTTGCAGTATTTTCCTTGCAGATAGCTGGGTTTTGGTGGCCAGTAGGTTGAAGTAAGTTGTCACATAAATTTGTTTCTCTGGAGTAAGGAATGCCACCTGGGAAGTTGTGTTCAAGCTTGCTCCCAGGAATACAATCTGTTGGTAGGGTACTAGGTGTGATTTACTTTCGTTGATGGTGTACCCCAGTGAAGTTAGAAGTCTCTTTACCAATGCCAGGTGCAGTAGTAGCAAGTCCTGACTTTCCATCTGAATCATGCAATCGTCCAAGTATGGGTACATCTGAATACTTCTCTGCCTGCAAAAAGCAATAGCTGGAGCTAGGCACTTTGAGAATACCCTGGGCGCAGTAGATAAGCCAAAGGGAAGTGCAGAGAACCGAGTGCATAGAGCCTGCCCTGAAGTGAAGGTATTTCCTGCAAGATTCCCTTATGGGGATGTGCAGGTAAGTTTCTTTTAAGTCTAGGGCTGCCAGCCAAGTATACTTGGCTAGCACAGGAAGCAGCTGTTGAGTTAGCATTTTGAATTTTGGAACCACCAGAAAGGTGTTGAAAATAGATAAATCCAGGATAGGACGCTAGGAGTTTTCTTTTCTGGCAACCAGGAACAGTCTTTTGGGCCTCTGCCCACTGGTTTGGGGGGAGGTCTGGCCATCCACTTAGGGTTGGGAGTGAGTGGAAGTGGAATCTGTATCCTAGGGAAACAAGGTTTAAAACCCATTTGTCTTGGGTAATGTATTGCCAGTTTTTTGCATGCAGGGCGAGTTTTCCTCCTTAAGGTGCAAGTACTTGAGCAAGGCTTGGGGGAGTTAAGGATAAGTCATTGTGCAAGTTTACCATAGGGGGTGGCTTACTACGCTCTGTTTTGGACGTGGGTGCACCCCACTGCTTAGATCTGTGCATAACCTGAGACTGAAGTCATGTGGGCCTGCTGCCCCTGGGTTTGGACTGAGAAGGCCTGGAAGGGACTGGAAAGGACCAGTTCTTTGAAGGCCAATGCGTACTGAATCTAGGTGGCTGTACTTGTAAGAAATCTTTTTAACAGTTTGCATAGATTTAGCTTTATCCTCCATCCTTTTGGGAACTTCTTATGCTTTATTGCCAAATAGGCGCTCTTGGTTTAAGGGTGCATGCAGTAATTTTGCTTTGACATGATCTGGCAAGTTTTGTTCTTTAAGCCAAGCATGCCTTCTAAGAACAGACCCAGTGACAACAGCCCTACAGAATGCTTCTATAAAAGCATCAAAACCACACTGCAAAGTATGTTTACCAACTTGGTCATCAGAATGCATTAACTCTTGTAAATCTTTGCGTGCTGCACAGTCAGGAATCATCATTTTCTGTTTAATTAGCCCCATAACATGCTGCTGATACTTTAACATATGAAACTGGCAATTTAAAGCCTTAATGGTCAGAGTAGCAGAGGTATATACCTTCTTACTACATCTGTCTAAAGCCCTAGAATCCCTGTCAGAAGGGGTAGGATTCTTGGCAGTAGTAGCCTTAATGACTTTTGGTCCTTGGGAAATGATCTCTGGATCCGCAGTAGGATTCTTGAAAAGGAATTTGTGAGAGTCAGGTACTCTATAGTACCTGTCAGGTTTCCTGGGAGCTGGAGGCAAAGTATCCAGGGTAAGGCTGGATTTCAAGAAAACATCTACAATCTCCAGAAAGTACAGTTTTGTACCTACCATAAATGTAGATGTTCGAGTGGTTATGCTGCTGCAGTCATCACACTTGGGTTATCCTGCCATCAGGCGGTCCCGCAGTTGGCCTGAATTCCAAAGCCTTGGTCCGGCATCGGTTGTCGTCGCTTCTTCCCTGACGTCAGTGTGGCAGGGGTATAAAAGAGGCAGCCGACGCCATTTTCTTCAGTTTTTCTTGCCCCAGATGTCAGGTGCCCCAAACTAAGAAGGCAAAATAAGAAGCTTGCAAAACATACCTTAGTGCAAAACAATGGTACTAGTTGTAAGCAAATACACCATATAGACATGCATCCCAAAGGTTGAAGTACATGGAGGTATAAGAAAAGCCTTGTTAGGTAGAGGGGATGGAGGGAGGGTAACCTGGACTGCAGCAGCATAACCACTCGAACATCTACATTTATGGTAGGTACAAAACTGTACTATGTTCATCGTGCTATGCTGCTGCAGTCATCACACTTGGGTAGAGTCCCAAAGCTATGGTTGGGTGGTAGGAACTAAACTGGGTTAGGTGCAGCTAAGATGCCCTGCAGAACTGTAGTGGCAAACCCAGCTCTGGTTTTTGAGTATAGAGGAAGGTGGTAATGCTTGGTGAAGGTGTGCACTGAACTCCAGGTAGCTGCCTCCAGAATGTCCTTTGTTGGGACTCCTCGGAGGAAGGTTGCTGAGGTTGCTGTAGCCCTGGTAGAGCGAGACCTAATACTAGCAGGCACTGCTTTCCCGTGGTGTGAGTAGCAAAAGCGGATGCAATGTGTTATCCATTTTGAGATGGTCTGTTTTGAAATAGCCTTTCCTTCTGAGCCTGGTGCATAGGATACAAGGAGCTGGTCAGATTTTCTGAAGGCCTTTGTCTTGTCCAAATAGTAATGTAACTGTCTGTGAATGTCCAAAGAGTGAAGGAGTCTTTCTCATTTATTCTGTGGGTTTGGATAAAAGGTGGGCAAGTGTATGGTCTGATTGAGAGCCACACTGGATACTACCTTTGGCATGAAGGAAGGGTTGGTGCGTAAAGATACTCTGTCCTGATGGAAAATGATGAAAGGTTCCACTGCCATAAGTGCCTGCAGTTCTGAGACTCTGCATGCTGAGGTGATAGCCAGCAGCAGGGCTGTCTTCCATGACAAGTATTGAAGCTCTGCTGAAAAGGCTGGTTCGAAAGGAGGAAGTGTTAACTTTTCCAGAACAAAATTTAGATCCCAAGTTGGAGTTGGTGGTTTTCTGGGGGGTCTTATATTTTTTGCCCCTCTGAGAAACTGCCTTAGCAAAGGATGAGAGAAAATGGGAGGAACTGTATCATACTGAGCTGAAATGGCTGAAGCATGGATCTTTATGGTTGAGAAAGAAAGGCCTTTGTGTAGCATCTCAGTTAGATATTGGAGTATGTGTGGAATATTTGGGATGCCAGGATTTAGGCTTCTGGCCTGGCTCCATACACAAAATCTTTTCCATTTGTCTCACTAAGTTTTTCTGGTGCTGGGCCTCCTGGCCTCCAAATGACATTCTGGACATCATTTGAGAGAAGTGTTGTTTGATAATTTAAGGTATTTTCCATGCAGCTAGATTTAAAGTCCTTAGTGGACTGTGAAGGATCTGAGAGTTTTGTTGGGTTAACAGCAGAGGGAATTGAGGTAAGATCCATGGAGGGCTGCGAGTCAAGTTTCGTAGTAGTGGGTACCAGTGTTGACATGGCCAGTCCGGAGCAATGAGGATCATCTGTGGTCTCTCTGATCTGGCTTTCAGTAATACCTGGGTCAGTAGGGGCAGAGGTGGGAAGGCGTAGACTGACAATGCTGTCCAACTGAATGATAGGGCATCCACTTTCCAGGCCAGGGGATAAGTCCTTGTGCAAAATTTTTGTAGCTGTCAATTGTTGGTTGAGGCAAACAGATCTATGTCTGGTGGTCCCCACCTTTGAGTTATCATTGAGAATACTTGTGGGTGTAGTCTCCACTTGTGAGGGTCTGTCAAATTTCTGCTTAATTTGTCTGCCAAAATGTTTTCTTTTCCTGGCAGGAATTGTGCTTGCAGTTGTACTTGGTAAGTTAATGCTGTGTTCCACAAGTCCATTGCCTGTCTGCATAGTGGGTAGGAGTGCGTTCCTCCTTGTTTGTTTATGTACCACATAAATGTGGTGTTGTCCGTCCTTATTAGAAGTTGTCCTGGATGCAAGATGTCCTTGAAGACTGTTAGTGCATTTTTTACAGCTAGCATCTCCTTTTGATTGATGTGTAGTTGCCCTTGGTTTGCAGACCATTTGCCCTGTATGCATTGTCCTGCCATGTGTGCACCCCAGGCGTAGTCTGATGAATCTGTTGTCAAGGTTTGGTTTGCTGAAGGTGAGACAAAAGGAAGGCCCTTGTTTGCTTGGCATGCTTGAGCCCAACATAGAAACTCCTTTTGAAGGCAGGGAATGAGAGTTATACTTGCTTCGAGTCTGTGTTGGGACCATACACTTTTTAGGTACCATTGTAGTTTTCTCATATGCAGCCTTGTATATGCAATTAGCTGAATGCAGGATGCCATGTACCCCAATGCCTGCAGGAATTTGCTTGCAGTGAGCTGGGTAGAAGTTGCCATCTTTTTGAAGTACTGAGCCAGTTGTTTTTGCTTGTCTGGCGTGAGGTAAGCCATCTGGGCTGTTGTATTCAAGCTGGCACCCAGGAAAATTATTTCTTGTGAGGGTATTAGTTTTGACTTCTTTTTGTTTACTGTGTACCCTAGGCAACTTAACAACTTTGTTACAAATGCCAGATGCTGTAGTAGGATGTCTTTGCTGTCCGCTTGGATCAGGCAGTCGTCCAGATATGGATAAATTTGTATTCCTTGCTGTCTACAGTATGCAATTACTGATGCCAGGCATTTCGTGAATACTCTGGGCGCAGTGGATAAGCCAAAGGGCAATGCAGAGAATTGATAATGCGTTGTGCCTGCCAAAAATCTGAGGTATCTTCTGCAATCTTGTCTGATAGGGACATGCAGGTATGCCTCTTGGAGGTCCAATGTTACCAGCCAAGACTCCTTGCCCAGCATGGGAAGAAGCTGCAGTAGTGTGAGCATTTTGAATTTGGAAATGTCGAGGTATGTGTTTAGAATTGAAAGGTCTAAGATGGGACTCCAGGCTTTGTCCTTTCTTGGTACTAGAAACAGTCGAGTAAAATCCGTGACCTTGCTCTTTTGCAGGTACCTTTTGAATTGCTTTCATGTTCATGAGAGCTGAAATTTGCTTTTGTGCCTCTGCCCATTGGTTTGTTGGCAGATTTGGCATGCCTCTCATCCGTGGTAAAGTGTGAAAATGAAATCTGTAGCCTCGGGTAATAATATCCAGAACCCATTTGTCCTTTGTTATGGTGTGCCAATTTTGTGGGAAAAGAGCCAGTTTTCCTCCTAGAGGTGATGCCTGGGCAATTTTGCTTGGCAGGCGAAGAGGAAAGTCACTGAGTTTGTTTTCTGAAGGGTTGAGATCTGTCGTCTCCCCCTCTTTGAGTTGTTGTTTGCCATTGTCTAGGCCTGAAGGTACCTTGTGCCTGGCCTCTGCCCCTAGGGCATCTGTACCTGCCCCTTTGGGGTCTGTCTGAAGCAGGAAAGGACCAGTTTTTTGATGGCCAGTTTCTGCTGAAGCGAGGAGGTTGTACCTGTAAAAAATCTTTAACTGTTTGCATTGATTTTGCCTTTTCTTCCATCTTCTTTAAAACTTCCTCTGCTTTGACACCAAATAACACATCCTTTTGCAGTGGAGCATCCAGTAACTTTGCTTTGACATGTTCTGGTAAGGTCTGCTCTTTTAGCCAAGCATGTCTACGTATTACAGACCCTGTGACTGCTGCTCTACATGAGGCCTCCAAAGAATCAAAACCACACTGCAAGGTATGTTTTCCCACTTGTTCTGCTGCATGCAACAAATCTTGCATCCCTTTGAAATCTAGTTGATCTGTTTGAGGGATAATTTTCTGTTTTAACTGAGTAAGCAAGTACTGCTGGTATTTAATCATGTGGAATTGGCAGTTTAATGCCCTCATGGCCAAAGTGGAAGAGGTATACACTTTTTTCCCCCATCTTTCTAATGCCCTGGAATCTCTTTCCGCAGGTAGTGGATTCTTAGCAGCAGAGGCCTTAACCCCTTTGGGACCCTGGGAAATGGTTTCTGAGTCTGCAGCAGGGCTTTTATATAAAAAAACTGTGAGAGTCAGGGACTCGATAGTATCTGTCTGGTTTAGGTGGTGCTGGAGGTAAGGAATCTGGATTTAGACTGGATTCAGTGTAGACATCATCCAGAATGTCTAAAACAGAAGGAATGGCTAGGGGTCTATGCTGAGGTAGAAGAAGAAACTCACGGAGTCTTTTTCTTGGAGTTAGAGTAATCTTGTCCTTCCCAGTGGAAATGCTCTCTCATGGTGTGCAGGGTTTCTCCAAAAGAGAAGTCTTCAGGGGGGGAAACAGAGGAAATAGACTCCTCAGCATCTGAGTCTTCATAGAGAGGGAAGGGGTAATCCTGTTCCTCAGTCTGCTGAGGAAATGGATTCCTGGTCAGAAGGAGGTAAATCTTCCTCCAGTCTAGGCCTTTTGTCAGGAGGGGGCTGGGAACCTCTGATAAGGGTAATCAGGTCCTCCGCCATTTTGAGCATCTGTTTTTTAGGCATAGGGGCCTGTGTGGGAGTCTGTGGACCCGGTTTCTTAACCTTTGGAAGCTTAGCGTATGACTTAACGGAGAGAGTCGTCGGTTTAAAGACACCTTCTGAAACCGAAGGCCTGTCCAAAGTCTCCGGATCGCCGCCAGGGCTGGCGTCCGCGAGTTGAAGAGGAACCGGCTCCAGTGGCCCAGCAGATTCTGACTGAGAGGTAGTCGTATTTTCTAAATCTGCGGTAGTCAGGGTCTGCGTAGGCGCCTCACTGAATACCAAAGATCTGGCGGCAGGCCTAACCGAGACCTAGGTATCTGGTCTAGGTCTAGGCTGCCGGTCTTTGTCCTTGCATTTTTTAAACATAGCGGTTGTCGGAGGTTCCGACGACATAATGTAGTTGAATTTTCTGCCAAAATAATGTCGGGCGGTATCAGCCCGACACTTAATAGTGCGTTTATTGAACCTAGCGCAAAACCGACAACCAGAAACGTTGTGGCCTGGGCCTAGGCAAGGAATACAATAAGAATGAAAATCCTTATGAGGTATTTGCTTCCCATAAGAAATACAATTATTAACTTTGTCTGACATCGGTCTGAGGCAAGAAAAGTTTCCCCAACGGGGTACTTGGCTTTATAGAAGACTTCGGCTGAAATTCTGTTCGAAAATCTCAGGAGCTGGCCGACCGGCACTTGCGAACTGCTTCTGCTTCGGGCACCGCGTGGCAAGAAAGACAGAAGAAAATGGCGTCAGCTGCCTCTTTTATACCCCTGACGCACTGACGTCAGGGAAGAAGCGACGACAACCGACGCCGGACCAAGGCTTTGGAATTCAGGCCGACTGCGGGACCGCCTGACGGCAGGATAACCCAAGTGTGATGACTGCAGCAGCATAGCACTATGAACATCAGGAGGGATAGCGAGAAGCCTGTGCTGAGGCAGATTTAAAAATTCACAAAACAGTAGGAAACCACAGAAGAACAGACCAGCAGAATGTGAGCAATCCAAAAGACACCAAGTTTATTGAAGTTAAGCGCTTTCCTCTCTATTACAGAGACTTCCTCAGAACAATATTGCACAAAAACCCAGCCAAATACATACCCACCCCTCAATTACCCATCAAAAGTGCGCCAAAAATTTTAAAGCAATATATACACATCAAATTACAGCAGTAAAAATATTGCATGTAGCAAATAACAAAACTAAATAAATATTACCATAAAATATTATATGTTAATAAATTGCTAAATAAAATCCATGTTAACTTTACTAACCTAAAATTCAATCAAGTTTTATAACACTAGCAATGCTTATAGTTTGACACCTGGGTAACAAGAGGCATTTAAAAGCAACTGCCATCTCAATTTCATCATATCCAAATGCACATCTGTAATGCACCCCTGTTCATCCAGCACTAACTGCTGTAAAACCAAAAATTTTAAATCATATGTTGGATTTTCATTGATACATCTATACAAAGCACTGGCACCTGCACCATCAAAAGAGGGCCATAGTTAAAGGCCAGTTGGTGTGGGCTGCCAGAATGGTGAGTTCTGATGTGGATTTTTTGGTAGAATTAAATTTTATTACACATATGTTTGAACAAAGGGGTTATCCTGACTGTCTTTTGGATGACCTTGCTCATGAGGTAACCCACAAACGCAAACAAGGTTTTTATAGACCTGCACTTGGCCACGGATTTGTGAGTACTAATAGATCTAGTAATGAAAATGTTTTTTAGAACTCAGCCTTCATTTTGACATACAATGGCATGGCTAACAGTATTATTGATGTGGTAAATGCCAATTGGGAGATTCTTCAATTTGATGCTAATGTTGGGTTGAAAGTTGGTAAAAACTCGAGGCATGTTTTTAGGAGGGACAAATCTATAAAGAACATTTTGGAAAGTATTAGACATGAAGGCAGAATCAATAGAAAAGTAGGTAATTTTAAATATAATTCCTGCTCTTTTTGTCCATTTATAATGGAAACTGAAGGTTAAATTAGGGTTAATCGGAAGACTGTCAATATTAGAGGCCACTACGATTGTAATAGTAAAAATGTTATGTACATGGCTAAATGTGGAAAATGTTCATTTCTACATTGGGAAAACCTGTATAAAATTTAAATTAAGAATAGGTGAACATCTGGGTGACATCAGACATTGTAGGGTTACCAGTGCTTTATATAGACATATCAATGAAAATCCAACACATGATTTTAAATTTTTGGTTTTACAGCAGTTAGTGCTGGATGAACAGGGGTGCATTACAGATGTGCATTTGGATATGATGGAACTGAGATAGCAGTTGCTTTTAAATGCCTCTTGTTACCCAGATATCAATGAAACTATAAGCATTGCTAGTGTTTTAAAACTTGATCGAATTTTAGGTTAGTAAAGTTAACATGGATTTTATTTAGCAATTTATTAACATATAATATTTTATAGTAATATTTATTTAGTTTTGTTACTTGCTACATGCAATATTTTTACTGCTGTAATTTGATATGTATATATTGCTTTAAATTTTTTGGCGCAATTTTGATGGTTAATTGAGGGGTGGGTATATATTTGGCTGGGTTTTTATGCAATATTGTTCTGAGGAAGTCTCTGTAATAGAAAGGAAAGTGCTTAACTTCAATCAACTTGGTGTCCTTTGGATTGCTCACACTCTGCAAGTTAAAAAATTCCCTGAGTCTCTTTTTGGACTGACTGCAGTCCTGGCTTTCCCAGCGGAAATGCTCCCTAAGGGTATGCAGGGTTTCACCAAAAGAAAAATCTTCTGGAGGGGAAGCAGAGGGAATGGAATCCTCTGCAACAGAATCCTCATAGGCAGATAAGGGTATGTCCTGGTAGTCAGAAGGAACAGAGATATCAGATTCCTGATCAGAAGAATCGGAAGGAAAAACAGTTCTAGGTCTCTTTGAGGGGGAAGGCTGGCTTCCCCTAATTAAGGTAATAAGGTCTTCAGCCATTCTAATCATTTGTTTTTGAGGCCTGTGGGCCTGAGAATATGCTTTGGTCATCGGTTTCCTAGGCGTAGTGCAAACTTTAGGCCTGAGAAATTCAGTATTTTTGGCTTGAAACGAAGTAGTCGGTTTAATATAAAAATCGGTATGCCTGAATACACCCTCAGAAGCCAGTGCCTGCACAGCGGCTCCGGACACATCCAAAGTAGACACATCCACATGTTCCATAGTCGAAGAAGCATCTCCCGGCATACCAGACTCTAAATGGGTCTCAGTAGAGGCCTGTGAATCTGTAGAAGCGGGTATCAGGGGCTGCGAAAGCGCCTCACTGAGTACTGGCAGACTAGCAAACAGCTTAACGGTAGCGTTGTTGGCAGTTTTGGACCTATGCGGTCTGTCTGTCTTTATCCTTACGTTGTTTTGGAAGATCGGTAGTTGGATGGCTTACCGACACCATTTCAGAGTACGGAGATCGAGAGCGAAAGTATTTAGCTACAAAAATTGCCCAACGAGAGATATTTCGGGCATTGAACAAGGCACAAAACCGACAGCAAGGGAGGTTGTGGTCTGGGCCTAAACAGGTGACACAGTAAGAATGAAAATCTCTGAGGTATTTGCTTTCCTCAGGCAAGACTATTATTATTTTTTTCTGACATCGGTCTGAAACTCAAACGAAAATTTCAGGAGTCGGCTGACTGGCACTTGCGAACTGCTTCTGCTTCGGGCACCGCACGGCAAGAAAGACTGATGTAATGGCATTGGCTGCATGTTTTATACCCCTGACGACCTGACATCATGGAAGAAGCCACAGCATCCGACGCAGAAATCCTAAGATTCTGGTATTCAGGCCAGCTGAGGGCTACCTACAGGCAGATAACCCAAATGTGATGACTGCAAGAGTGAAACACGAACATCATTGGGAATTGTTTTGTAATGGCAGTGGATGGAAAAAGGGAATAATATAACCTCTGGAAATGATCCTCTGCACCTATGTATCTTTTGTTAACTCTTGCCAGGTTCTCTGGTGCAGGGATAAACGACCCCCGATTGAATCCAAAGAAGGGCAATTGGGCCGCCTTTGAAGAGCACTGATAGGGACGGTCAGTGAAATAATCTATGGACCCCTGGTTCTGCGGGCCTCCTCTTCCACATAGGCAGCGTTTTCTGTTGGAATTCCCCTCTCTGCCTCAGGGAGAACTTCCTCCACATAGGTTCATAGTAGGTTACTAGGCTAACGGTGGCCCTACAGCCTTTACAAGTCCAGCCATGCTAATCCCAAGTATCCCCATTAGTTCTTTTTTGGGTAACTTGCAGGAAGAATTCATGAACAGAGTGGGTCTGTGACCAACACTGGCTATTCCTGCCCAAGAGGGGCAAAGGTACCACCCCAGTAGCAAATTTGCGGTCTCCCATCCAATTATCTAGGTTGTGTTTGAATAAGTTCAGTGAGAAGCTCTGTTTTACGTGAATAGGAAGTCTATTCCAGAGAATAGTCAGTCTCTGGGAGATGCATCGGTCTTCTCCAGCATGATCTGTTAATGTCACAAGCTAAGTTAAGATCCCTAGAGCAAGTGACTTTTGAGCCATTTGACTTGTGGATGTGCAGCATCTTCATTAGGGCAGGGTTGGAGATTGCCCTATAAGCCAGGCACAAATCACCTCTCAGCAGCCTATAAGATACAGAGCCTGGTCACTTAACAGTGCACTTCCCTTTTCTAAGAGATGGTGCAACCAAGGCCATAAAGTACAGTTGTGTACACTTACCATAAATGTAGATGTTCGAGAGTATTCACTGTTGCAGTCATTACATTTGGGTAATCTGCTGGCAGGCTGCCCTCAGTCGGCCTGAATTCCAAAGTCTTGGGTCTTGCGTCGGTTGCTGTCTTCTCTTCCATGACGTCAGGTCATCAGGGGTATAAAACATGCAGCCAACGCCATTTTCTTTAGTTTTTCTTGCCCCGATGTCAGGTGCCCCCAAAAAGGTAACAACATTTTATATATATATAGATATATATATATATATATATATATAAAAATACATGCATCAATATAAGCTTTACCTTCATCTACAAGCAAATACACCACATAGGTTGTAGAAGATAGAGAAGGAAAGATAAACTTCAGAATGACAGGGGGATGGCGGGAGGGTAACCTGGACTGCAACAGTGAATACACTCGAACATCTACATTTATGGTAAGTGCACACAACTGTACTATGTTCTTAGTGTTTCACTGTTGCAGTCATTACATTTGGGTAGAGTCCCAAAGCTATGGTTGGGAGGCTGGAGCTAAACAGCATTAGGTGCGGCTATAAGGCCCTGCAGCACTGCGGTGGCAAAGCCTGCCCTGGATTTAGAGTAGAGAGGCAAATTGTAATGCTTTGTAAAGGTGTGAACAGAACTCCAAGTAGCAGCCTCTAAAATGTCTTTGGTTGGTACTCCTCTGAGAAAGGCTGTTGAAGTAGCTGCAGCTCTTTTGGAATGAGACCCAATGCCCTTGGGCACAGGTTTACCATGGTGTAAGTAGCAGAAATGGATGCAGTGGCTTATCCACTTTGAAAATGTCTGCTTTGAAACAGACTTTCCTTCTGATTCTGCAGCATATGACACTAGTAATTGC
The DNA here is from genome assembly GCF_019279795.1 of Protopterus annectens. Taxonomy (NCBI): domain Eukaryota; kingdom Metazoa; phylum Chordata; order Ceratodontiformes; family Protopteridae; genus Protopterus; species Protopterus annectens. Next base: position 1,086,748,201 of record NC_056739.1, on the reverse strand, counting down.
TCAGTTTTTCTTAGAGCTTTTGTCCTGCTCAAGTAGAATCTTAGCTGTCTGTGTACGTCCAAGGAATGCAGAATTCTCTCCCCCTTGTTCTGCAGATTTGGATAAAAAGTTGGCAGATGAATTGTTTGGTTGAGAGCCACAATGGAAACCACCTTAGGCATAAAAGTAGGATTTGTCCTTAGAGACACCCTGTCTGGGTAAAAAATGATGAAAGGCTCTACAGCCATGACGGCCTGTAGCTCTGAAACTCTTCTTGCTGAAGTAAGTGCTAATAGCAGAGCTGTTTTCCCTGACAAGAACTTTAGATCAGTGGTAGCAGATGGTTCAAATGGAGGCAGGGTGAGCTTTTCCAACACATAATTGAGGTCCCATGCAGGCAGGGTTGCCAGATTTCATATCGGCCAGGTAGGAACGACCAAAAAAAAATAAATAAATAAAAGCTCTTTAATGCGGAACAGAGTTCCACATTGAAGAACAGTAGATCTACACTAAACATGGAGCTTCTCGTGTTTAATGCGGAATATTGCAGTTCCGCATTCAACAGAAGTAGCTCCGTGTTTAGCCCGTATACCGGCATACGGGTCAATCAAAAATCGCTAAACACGGAGCTACTTCTGTTTAATGTGGAACAGAAGCAGCTCCGTGTTTAGCGATATTTGATTGGCCTGTATGCCAGGTATACGGGCCAATCAAAAAAAAAAAAACACAAACAAAGCGGAGGCTGGCCTGGATTTAAACCGGCAGGGCGGGACTCGAGATCAGGCTGCTGATCTCGGGACAGTCCCGCCCAAATAGGGACGTCTGGCAACCCTGCATGCAGGTAATGGTGATCTTCTAGGAGGCCTTAAATTTTTGGCTCCTCTAAGATACTGTTTTAGTAAAGGATGAAAAAAAGATTGGTGGATCTGTATTGTAATGAGCCGAAATGGCAAAGGCATGGATTTTAATTGATGAGAAAGATAGGCCTTTGTTAAGCATCTCAGTTAAGAATTGTAATATCTGAGGAATATTTGGTTCTGCTGTATCAGTTCCTTGTGCTTGACTCCAAGCACAGAATCTCTTCCATTTATCAGCATAAGATTTTCTAGTACTAGGCCTTCTGGCTTCCAAAATGACATCCATCACAGCTTTACTGAGAGGTGTTGTTTGTATGACTACATGATTAGCCATGCTGCCAGGTTCAGAGTCTGTAGTTGATTGTGCAGGGTCTGATTGTTTTGCTGGGACAGTAGTTGTGATCTTTGAGGCAAGGTCCAAGGTGGGTATAGAGCCAAGTTCCTTAGGACTGGGTACCAGTACTGGCGGGGCCAGTCTGGGGCAATTAATATCATCTTTGACTTCTCGTCTGATTTTTAGGAGGACCATGGGTAGAAGAGGCAGAGGAGGAAAGGCGTAAACTGATAGTTTTTTCCAACTGAAGGATAGGATGTCCACTTTCCATGCTTGTCTGTGACAAGTCCTTGTGCAGAATCTTTTCAATTGATAATTTTAAGAGGCAAATAGATCTATGTCTGGGCTCCCCCATTTCTCTGTTATCATGAAGACTTGCGGATTTAGTTTCCACTTGTGAGGATCCATAAGGTTTCTGCTTAAATCGTCTGCCAGAGAGTTTTATTTTCCTTGCAGGAATTGAGCTTGAAGATGTGTTTGGTAGGTCAAAGCTGTGTCCCACAGTGCCATGGCTAATCTGCAAAGAGGGTATGAGTGAGTGCCACCTTGCTTGTTTATATACCACATGACTGTGGTGTTGTCCATCTTTATCAGTAGTTGTCCTGGATGAAGTAAGTCCTTGAAGGCTGTTAGGGCATTTTGAACAGCTAGCATCTCTTTCTGGTTGATAAGTAGATGCATTTGTTTTGGTGTCCATAAGCCCTGAATGCATCTTCCTGCCATGTATGTGGGCCCCCCAGGCATAATCTGATGCGTCTATTGTTAAGGTTTGGCTGGCAGGGGGTAGAGTGAAGGGCAGTCCCTTGTTTTGGTGACATGCCTTTGCCCACCATAGAAACTCCTGTTGCAGGCAGGGAATGAGAGGAATCATTGTTTCCAGACTGTGTGAATGTTGACTCCATAAACTTTTTAGGTACCATTGAATTTTCCTCATATGCAGTCTTGCATATGGAATCCGTAGGATGCAGGATGCCATGAAGCCCAGAGCCTGCAGTATTTGTCTTGCAGAAGAGTTGTATCCAAGCTTGCACCCAGGAATGTTATCTTTTGAGAGGGTACCAGTTGTGATTTGTTTTCATTTATTGTGTACCCTAGGCAAGTTAGAAGCCTTTTCACAAACGCTAGGTGTAGAAGAGTGTCCTTGTTCTCTGCTTGAATGAGACAGTTGTCCAAGAAAGGATATATTTGTATACTTCTTTGTCTGCAAAATGCAATTACTGGTGCCAGGCACTTTGTAAAGACACTGGGCGCAGTAGATAAGCCAAAGGGCAGTGCAGAGAATTGGTAATACATTAAGCCAGCCTTGAATCTGAGGTCTCTTCTGCACGATTTCTTATTGGGACATGCAGGTATGCCTCTTTTAGGTCTAAAGTCACCAGCCAAGCATTCTTGCCCAGCATGGGCAGAAGCTGCTGCAAAGTCAGCATTTTGAATTTTGGAATGTCCAGGTATGTGTTCAAAATCGATAAATCTAGTATTGGCCATCAGGCCTTGTCCTTTCTGGGTACCAAGAACAGTCGTGAGTAAAAACCTTGTCCTTTTTCTTGTTCTGGTACTGTCTGAATGGCCCCCATATCCATGAGGGATGTAAATTGTTTCTGTGCCTCTGCCCATTGATTTGTTGGCACATCTGGCCAACCATTTGCCATTGGCATGGAAATGGAATCTGTATCCCTGCGATACGATGTTTAGTACCCACTTGTCCTGGGTTATTAACTGCAAATTTTGAGCAAAAAGTGCTAATTTTCCCCTTATGGGTGCTGCCAAAAGATAAGTGCTTGGGGTAGGCAGGGGGAAGTCATTGGGATTGCTTTCTGTAGGTTTGTGCTTTATCTCCTCCAGATTTGGAAGTGGAAGCGCCCCATTGCTTTGATCTATATGAATCCTGAAGCTGGTATCTGGAACCCTCAGGGTGTCTGGATTTGCCCCTTTGAGCTCTGTCTGACACAGGAAAGGACCAATTTTTTGTAGGCCACTGTCTACTGAATCTTGGTGGCTGCACTTGTAAGAAGTCTAGCAGTTTGCATAGACTTTGCTTTGTCTTCCATTTCCTTTAAAACCTCTTCTGCCTTAATACCAAATAAAGAATCATGCTGTAAAGGTGCATCTAGCAATTTAGCTTTAACATGATCAGGCAAATTTTGTTCCTTTAAAGCAGGCATGCCTCCTAATCACAACTCCAGTAACTGCGGCCCTGCAGGAGGCCTCCAAAGAATCAAAACCACATTGCAAATTATGCTTTCCAACGTGTTCAGCTGCATGCAATAATTCCTGCAATTCTTTATTTTCTGCACATTCTGAAATCAACATCATTTTCTGTTTCAGCAATCCCATAACATGTTGTTGGTACTTAAGCATATGAAATTGACAGTTTAAGGCCCTGAATGCCAAGGTTGCAGATGTATAAACATTTTTTCCCTATCTGTCTAGTGCCCTTGAATTTCTGTCAGAAGGGGTAGGATTTTTTGCTGTTGAGGCCCTAACTCCCTTTGGACCCTGTGAAACAGTTTCAGGATCAGCAGCAGGGTTTCTAAACAGAAATTTGAGAACGTTAGGGACCCTGTAAATATCCGTCAGGCTTACTGGGAGCCAGAGTTAAGGAGTCAGGGGTCAAGCTTGACTCCGAAAACACATCATCCACAATGTCTAAAATAGGGGGAATGGCTAAAGGCTTGTGCTGAGGGAGAAGGAGGAAATCCCTGAGCCTCTTTTTGGACTCTGAGAAGTCTTGACTCACCCAGTGAAAATGCTCCCTCAAAGTCTGCAAGGTTTCCAAATTAATAATCCTCAGGAGGAGATGCAGATGGAATAGACTCCTCAGCATCAAAATCCTTATAGGGAGGTAAAGATAACTCCTGATCAGAAGACAAATCGGAAGAAATAGAAACCTGATCTGAAGATTCATAGTCAGTGCCTTGCCTGGGCCTCTTATCTGGAGGGGAATGGGTACCCCTGATCAAAGTAATAAGGTCTTCAGCCATTTTGATCATCTGTTTTTTAGGCATAGAGGCCTGTGCACGTGGCTCATGAGTCATTTTTTTTAGTTTTAGAAGTTGCTTTTGCTTTTGCAGAGGTCGTCGGTTTGATATACAAATGTTGAGGTCTGAATACACCCTCACAAGCCTATGCCTGCTCAGCGGCTCCGGACCCATCCGAGGGAGCTACATCCGTCGGTCCAATACCTTGAGTATCTTGCGGCATGCCCGACTCCACATAGGTGTTGGTAGAGGCCTGCGACTCGAAGGTAGCGGGTATCAGGGGCTGCGAAAGCACCTCAGAGTACCGGCGAACCGGCGACTGGCTTAGGAGGAACTTCGTTGTCGATTCTGGATCTCAACTGCTTTTCTCTTTTTCTTTGCGTGTTTTTATGTACTCCAGTACTCAGATTGCTATCCGACGACATTTCTGGGTAGTTAAATCTGTTTCCAAAATACTTTGATGCAAAAATATACCAACGCTTAATAGTGCGTTGGTTAAATCTAGCACAAAACTGACAGCCAGGCACGTTGTGATCAGGGCCTAGGCAAGGAATACAGTATAAATGGAAATCCTTATGAGGTATTTGCTTCCCACAAGTAATACAATTATTAACTTTTTCTGACATCGGTAAAAAGCAAGAAAAAAGTTTCCCCAACGGGGTACTTAGCTTTAGTGAAGACTTCGGTTCTGAAACTCAAACTCGAATATTTCAGTAGTTTGCCAACCGGCACTTGTGAAATGCTTCTGCTTTGTGCACCGCGCGGCAAGAAAGACTAAAGAAAATGGCGCCGGCTGCATGTTTTATACCCCTGACGACCTGACGTCATGGAAGGGAAGACAGCAACCAACACAGGACCCAAGACTTTGGAATTCAGGCCGACTGAGGGCAACCTGTCAGCAGATTAACCAAATGTAATGACTGCAACAGTAAAACACGAAAAACATCTATGGTCACAGTATATTTAGAGATCAGGGATGTAAGGAAGACATACTTGTTTAACTTCCCAAAACAGTCAAACAGTGAGTAGTAAGACAGTATACAATGAGGCCAAGAAAATGGGCCATGGAAAGATCATTACTGGAATTTCAAAACTGATTCTAAAGTGCCACTTACATAAGAATGGACACATTATATGAACTTCGATGACTTATACAGTCTATCCAAAGTACAGCTGCGTGTAGTACTCATCATAATACTACATTCTCATGGAAGAAAAGTACTTAAAACAGCTGGCCTTCTACTCCTAAATTTCAGTTCAGTTATCATCCACACAAGCAGTCAAATTTCCCACTGCACAAAGCTGCCACTGTGGGTTCACCAGCATCCCAAAACGTAATGTGACAGATGTCAATTACAGGATGTGTACATAACTAAAAGCTAGAATAAGGAATTGGATTTAGCTACGAAAATGTAAGACAAAAATAATTTCATACACATCTACAGATGGTCAAGAATGACTGCAAAAATTACTTTAAAGTGAAAAAATATTAGTTTTGTTAAAAAAAAAATCAGACTTGTGTAACTTTTTAAAATAACAACTGATCACAACAATCAATGTCATGGAAAGGACCCTGGGACTTCCTGAACCACATCTTTCAAGTACCTCACAGCAGAGAGGGTCTTTCCATCTTTTTCACACCTGGAGAGCATGTCCTTAACCTTGGGGGGAAATAGCAAATTCCATCAAACAAGAGCACTGACGGATGATGAAGGGCTCTGCAAAATCAAACAGACGCATCCAGGCATGCCTCCTAATAGATATCCCTGAACCTGCCTCTCTTGAGGCTTTCTTCAGCTGCATGAGAAATGAGCCAGATAGATGTATTTGAGATGGACTGAAGGGTGGCTAACTGTGAAGCAATATTAGAGTCCGTTTCAGAAGCACTAGTCCCAGAGAGGTTTCTGTGAGCTCCTTGATCAAATTCCCCTGTAATCTGGTGAAGTGTGCAAAGTAGTTCAGGGACTGGAGTGCAAAGGTCACTGACGCATACACTCGCTTCCTGAAACTGTCCATCACCCTACACTCCCTATTAGGAGGATGAAGACAAGAACTCTGCTCCGCAAGTTCCTTTTTGGTGGCCATCGCCACAACCATAGCATCTACCGGTACTTTGCTCTAGAATTCCCTTCTGCTAGGTGGTGCCAGAATCCTATCTCGTCTCATGGAGACTGGCTCTACAGAATCTGGTTCCTTTCACATCCACTGAGATCTCAAATAAATGAGCTCATCAGCACGTGGAGTTATGCAGGAGGCAGATGGGCCAGTACCAAAAGTCTCCAGAAATACAGATTCCTCTGTTTCAGGATTTATAAAATGTCTCCAAAGGAGACGTTGTCTGCTGGAGATTTTGGGGACCTTTCTCCCTTCATTGAAATCTGTATCTTCCGTGACTGAGTCATGGGGGGGGGGTCTAAGTGCCTCCTCTTGCACTTTCTCTTCCTAGGGACTTCTTCAGTGGGATGCTCCAGAGAAGTGTTGGAAGAGATGACTATGCCCTGTGAGGTCATCTGCAGGGTTTGGTCTGGCTGCCCCTGTGGAGTAGAATGCTTAGGTTCACGACACAAAGACATCTGAGAACCAGAGAGAAGATCCAAAGGGGGAGAAACCATCTGATCATTAGATGAGAACACTTTGACCACCTTGAAGGCAGACCACTCTGGAAAGAAAGAAACCGTCGGAGCAGAGATGGCAAGCTTCTAGACAGACTGTTCCGTCAGATCTGAAGACACTGCCCCCAAGACAGGAGTCAAGCAGAGCTATCAAATGCCAAGGCTTTGAGAGGAACAGACTGCTCTGACAACTTCGGGGTCAACTCTAACCCCTCGAACTTGACAACGAAGCTTTGGATCAGAGAGCTCTCCAAACTCAGACATGCTCAGAGTCGGTATGCTCAGAGAAGACTTTGGATCTGAAGATAAGGGTATCTTCGGATCCAAAGCAGAAGGTATCCGGATACTCAGACCCAAGGGCTCTGAAACTGAAGGACAAATCTGAGTAGGAGCAGCAATATGTGGAGTCATAGGAGTCAAGGCCTCTGGACCCGATGTGGTCGGAGCTGGGAGAACTCCCATCCGAATTTATGTCGACAGAAACTTCATCATTCTATCCATGTCTGCTTCTGTAAGACTTCTGGATGACTGGGAAGAGGCAATAGAGGCAGAGCTAACCTTTCAAGAAAGGGGGACTGAAGTCGAGATGGAACTGGATCCAGTGATGAGGCATTATCGGGTCCTGGGCAATGATTTTATCTCCAAGAGGGTTGGATCCAGATAAATGGACATGGTATCAGTGGCTGTAGGATCTGACTTACTTGTGGATTGGCAGATCCGAAGACGCTTTAATCTTCTTTCTCAGCTCAGAGGACAAATCTGAGGAAGAGTGAGATGAGCCAGCATGTTCTGAAAGTCTCCTCTCAGACTCTTTCTTTTCCGACATGTAAGGGAGAGATCCCAAAAGTGATTCTCCACAGGCTGAAGGCAAGAGGCCCTTATGTATCAACTTGTTTTTCAGCTCCATAAAGGCTCTCAGATTAAATGATTTACAAATGGTACAATCTGCCTGTAAATGCTCAGGTCCTAAGCAATACACACACAGTGCATGGGTGTCAGATAAGGGAATCTTATGCCCGCACTTATCACATTTTATTTGCCATGTTGTAACTAATAAGGTAAAAAAACTAAACAGTAGAGTAAGGGAAAGTTTTTTTTTTATATACAATATGTCTAACAATGGTAAAGGAGAAATACCTCTTATAAGCGGTAACGAAAAGAATACCAAGAATGGTAACCGTAAATAAGCAAAGAAAACTTTTTTTTTTTTTTTTTACCACAGAGACAAAGGTAATAAAGAAATACCATTAAGCGGTAAGACGAGATAAAGGGAGAATTAAAGGTAGGGAGAAAAACGAGTAATAATGGAGAAGGGTACTTATAGTTACTTTGAAACAAACTATGCTTGAGAGCTGTAGTGACCACGTCTGTTCCTGACGGGAGCAAACAAGATCTGAGGAGGGAGGGGAACTGTTGCATTATGGTTCCGGAAGGAGCCTGAGAGTTTGTGGTTTCCAAGAGCTGTACAACAGTGGCAGAGGATCGGATCCGAACCCATAGGTTGAGGAATAAATAAAAATCGAAATCGGATCCTAAAATAAGATGTGCCCTTGGGGCAAGAGCTATTCCAAACCATTGCACCTGTCATCTATAAACAGTCCGTCACAAGTTCCAGACTGCTTCTGCTAGAAGGCATACTTTTTCCTGTATCACAGTTTCAAGAAACTAGTGGACAGGTTGCAGCTCAACAAAATTCCTTGCTTCATGTCACACATTTTCAGCCAAAACATTCCTGCATATTACTGCAACTGTCTAAAGAAGCAATGTCATTTAATCAAAGCCAAACTCTGTGCCATACTACATTATGCAAGTACTACACTGAACTATGACAAGGCTAGTTCTAGCCTGCTACATATAGTCATTAGTCACATAACAGCACTTGCAGTAGTGCCAGTTTTTGAATTACAGTCTAACACAACACAACTTTGACTCACATGAACAACAAATTATGTATACAGTATACTTCCTCTTATCTGGTCTTACTGGGACCGGACCTTAGGCTGGATAAATGTATGGCTGGTTAATCAGAAAAAGCATACAAAATAATATTTATAGGTTATAAATCAGCTAGAATAACAGGGTTTGTGTTAATATGCATTTTTCTAATGAATATGAAGTCTAAAACTCAAACACCTGTCATTATTAAGCTCAGAGGAGGCAGAAGTGTTGCTGTTCTCTGATGTCTCTTGCTAAGACTACAGCAGAAATTTGAAGGCTGGTTAAAGACAGGCTGGATAAGAGGGAGTCTACTGCATTCATAAGCTCATAATGAAAAGAAGGATTTTCTTTCAATCAACCTTCTCATCTATGACAGACTGCCAAGTACCATAAACACAAACTTGTGTTTTAATTATCAAAGCCTTTCTGACCATCAACCTCATGACCCCACTGCCCGTCTCTGAAGTCTAAATTCTGGACTAATCTTATAAAAACAATCAATACTGCCACCCCTGGGAGATCCAGTTACAGAGAAATGTTACTGCAAGCCAGGCTTCCCTTCTCAACTTCCTACAAAAGTATAACCTTCCACCCTCCACTAATGACCCTTCAAGTTCACAGTTACAACTTTAAACATACAGGCTGCCTTCAGCAGACTGCACCTATAGAGCTGTTAAACTTTCAGGATTGGAAACTCAGCATTTTTTTGCAGAAAGCATTCATAAAGCCCTGTACCATAACCATATGCTGGGTGTCCCACACAAGGTCAAGACCTATGTATTCATTCCGGAATACCATTCCGGAGAACAGTGGATAGGATACATCTGGGGGAGTTAAATTCCCAGTGAGGACAAGAAGGTAGGCGGACTTCTTTCACAGCCATTCTAATATAACCCAGAAATAAGTTAGTATAATAAATATGAAGACTTGGCATGCACTACATTTGAATTTTATAAATCACACATTTCACTCTATCAGCACCATGAGCAAGCATCAGAAACTGCAACAGTTTAAAGGAGCAATGATTTTTAGGAATAACCTGAAGAGTAAAAAAAAAAATCTCAAAGTGTACTTTTAAAAATCATAATCCGAGCGTACTTTTAAAAGAACTGCAAGTGATCAAAACTTCATTTTTAGTTAACTAGGTTGGCTTGACCCAAGTGACTATGTACAGACAAACAGTCTCTTCAGGCAGATAAACGTTTATAACATCGCGTTCAGCACATTCCACAATTTTACAAGTGCAGTAAGCAGAACTGAGCAAAGTTCCAAAACATTATTATACTCTGCAGCATCCCAACTACAAAACAAATTAATGGTCATCATTCCATCCACAAAACAGGAAAAAAAAACTTCATTCTCTAAATCACCAGATAACTGCTGTGAGCTGGGATTTATTTTAACTTTCAAAAGGACAGATAGTTGCTCCAAAGAATATACTGCATGGTTTAGACTTCAACCTCCAATTTACAGCAAATATGTCTCAATTTTGCTTTCTACCTTAAATGTCCCTTCCTCAGTGTCCATGTTGTTCCAGGTCAGTCCACTTTACAAGACATGGTAAATATGCTTTGTGTACTGGAAAGAGCTTCAGTACTTTTAATTCTGGCATGCCTGCTAAACATCAGCTCCTCTCCTACAGGTCTTCATTCAGCCCATTATTCCCAATATAGGGCAGCCTCCTAAATGCACAGAACAGCCGCCAAAGGGGCCATCATCTAGGCAGACATGAAGAGCCTGTACTATTTCCTTCATCCCTTTTTCTGCTCCATAACCAAGGTGACACTCTACTCGTACCAATGGCCTGAGGGTCCTACTTTACCACTCATGGACCAGGGTCATCTATATTACAGGACAAACCCTAACTCTCCCCAGGACTCAGAATTACAGAAGACAACCTTCCTCTGAAGTTTACTTTGTGTTGGATGACAGCTATGGGAGCTTCTCTTCAGGCACTAACTTCACCCCTTAAAAGCTGCAATAGTTTCCTAAGCTCCCCACTTGCACAAGCATTCTGATAGACACACCAGCTTTAAAGTGGCAAGCCTACATCCCCAGTTCTGACTCAGTCTGTGTCACTTGCAAGCCTTCACTTGTTGCTGTCATCACACCGTTCCCTGCAGTCTTGGTGAGCTAACACGGGCACCGCTCACACACCCTCACCTACCTAGATCCTTCAGCTTTTAAGCCACTATACAAACTTTGGTTCTTTTACGTCCACTTTGAATTACCACCAACTCAAGCAGATGGGACCTTGGTTTTATGTTTTAGCTCATCTAAAGTGGAAGTGTTTTTCTAAAGCATTAGTTACTGACAGAAAGTTTATAAGAAGAACAGAGATGAGTTATACTGTCACATTAACTAAACAGAGCAGTAACAGCTCTCATTTCTGGCCAGTAAATTGCTGCTTTTACTTATGAAACTATGAAGGGGTAAAACCCCTCTTTAGGTAATTACCAACTAAAGGACTCCCTCCATGAATCAGGACAGCCACTCAGCCTACTTGAGTCAATCAAGACACAACCAAACACCCTGGTTTTCGGTGACTTTAACTACCTGCCCATAGACTGGGTAAATTATACATGTTCTAACTCACTTGCCCAAAGGTTTGTGGACTTTGATAACTCCACTGCCCTGGATCAGCTGGTTGAAACATTCACAAGGGGCTCAAACATCCTGGACCTGGTGCTCACCAACAGGGAAGACCACTCCACCACCCCAATGTGTGGCCATCCCTGGTGAAATCTGACCACAAATCAGTCTTCACTAGGAGCAACTATAACAATACCCCCTCCCCATAGCAGCAACTAGTCAAAAACTTTTCCAAGGCCAATTACAATCTCTTACGTGACAGCATAAATAACTTCATAGCCCCTCCCCCCACTGATGGAACAGACACCTATGCCGAGTTATACACTAATGCTTTACACAAGCACCTGTACAATTGTACTGACTGCCATACTCGAAAGAACCAAAGCAAGATTTTCAAGGAAAAACAAACCTGCCTGGTGGACAACTGCCATTAATAGGCTATACAACAGGAGAAAGAAATTGCTGTCTTACAGCAGGAAGGAACTCTCTCAAAACTGGAAACTCTCCCTCCTCAACTTAAACAAGCAAAGTTAGCTAGTGAAGACCTCCAAAGCTAACTACAAATCCAGATAGGTTCCCTAATTAAGGATAATCAAAAGATGTTCTTTAGTTACATCTGTATCCTCAAAGGTAAGGCACAGATCTGCTCTGAACTCGGAGTTAATAGTATTACATATAGTGAACCTGTGGATATAGCAAACCTGCTGGCTGACCAGTTCAGTGAAAACTTCACTCCTCAGTGCCTGCCACATATACCCCAAAACATCCCAAACACCTGTCTCCTGCTTAGTATCTCTGAAGAGCAGGTCTTAAATGCCCTCTCCAACGGCAAAAACACAGCCTCTATGGGACCAGACAACATTTTCGGCGGTGCTCTACATGGGTTAAAACAGGAATTAGCATCACTGTTGAATATGATTTTCAATCACAGCCTAAGCACTGCTTTCGATCCAGTGGAATGGAAAACAGCTACAGTCATCCCTTTGCACAAACTGGGTGCATTCACAGTCCCCAGGAACTACAGACCAATTAGCCTGACCTGCCTTATCTGCAAGGCCATGGAGCGAATCATCATGGACCTTATTAACAAAGATATAGGAACTCTCCAAATGCTTGACCCCACCCCAATTGGCTATGTCAAGGGGAGATCATGCCTATTAAACTTGGTGGACTTCTTCGAGACAGTCACCAAAGCCTTAGATGAGGGCAAATCTGTGCATACGGCTTATCTAGACTTAGCCAAGGCCTTTGACAAAATCCCCCACTTAGGCATCATTGCTAAACTAACCCAGCTGGGTATCAACCCATATGCTGTCAGGTGGGTTGCAAACTGGCTCACTGATAGAACTCATATGGTCAAAATAGGGGGAGACTCCACCTCCTCCAGCAAACCCACAACCAATGGTGCTCCACAGGGATCGATTTTGGGAGACCTACTGTTCGGAATCTACTTCACCGAAGTACAGGCTAAAACTAAAGTACTGTGGCTGACAAAGTTTGCCGATTGTAAACTGGAAGCGATTACTGAAACCCTTTGTGATGCTAATATCCTGCAAGAAGGTCTTACACAGACTGACTGGTTCCAAAGTCATAGTCTTAAACTTAATGCAAAAAATGCATCATTATCCCCTTTCAGCAAGAGTGATGTTCCTGCAAACTACCACATCAATAGCAATACCCTAAGACACAGGTTGACAGCAGCCTTAATTTCGATCACCATGTCCCCACAGTGGTAAGAAGGGCATTTTATATTGCTCATCTCATAAGGGCATTTCTTCCTGAAAAAAAAGAGGTTATAACCCCCTGCAATCTTTCCTCATCAGGCCAATAACAGAGTACAACGCTCCATTTGGTACGTTTCTTTCCAAACACCTTCAGCAATTGGAGAGACCACAAAGGTTCCTTAAGAAGAAAATTCAGGGTCTTCAAGAACTGTCTTATGCTGGCAGACTGAAATCATTGTCACTTTACTCTGTCATACAGACTGCAGAGGTGCCTTGTGTCTTGCATATAGAGTGATCTCTGACCCAGTTTTGATGGAAATGCTGCACATTTGAAAGTCAAATGGCACACAGTTCACTCACTCAAAGGACCTTAACCTGGTATGTGACATCAGCATGACTTGCTGGAGACAAACATTTGTCTCACACAGGTTGCCCCACCTTTAGAACAAGCTTCTTATTCACGTTAAACAAAGCTCCTTGTTGGCCCTATTTAAGGACAATTTGGACGACTGGATGGGTAAAGTACAGTTGTGCATACTTATCATAAATGCAGATGTTGAAGTGTATTCAATGTTGCAGTCATCACATTTGGGTTATCTGCTTGCAGTAGCCCTCTGTCGGCCTGATTAACAAAGTGTTGGGTCCTGTGTCGGTTGCTGTCTCTTCTTCCGTGACGTCAGGTCGTCAAGGGTATAAAACATGCAGCCAATGCCATTACATCAGTTTTTCTTGCCCCAAATGTCAGGTGCCCCCCTAATGGAAAGCACTTAAATCTATAAATATACAAGGTTATACCTCCAACAAAAAAACAAATACACCAAAAAGTTTTTAAGCATAGTAAAGGAGAGTAGAGGTATAGCCAAAAGAAGTAAGGGGGCTGGAAGGAGGGTAACCAGGACTGCAACAGTGAATACACTCGAACATCTACATTTACGGTAAGTGTACACAACTGTACTATGTTCTTCATGTTTCACTGTTGCAGTCATCACATTTGGGTAGATTCCCAAAGTTAAGGATGGGAGGAGGAATTTAGATAGCATTAGGACCAGCAATAATGCCCTGCAAGACTGCAGTGGCAAAGCCAGCTCTGGATTTAGACAAAATTGGCAGATGGTAATGTTTGGTGAAAGTATGTACAGAACTCCAGGTAGCAGCTTCTAGGATGTCCGTGGTAGGGACACCTCTGGGAAAGGCTGTAGAGGTAGATGCAACCCTGGTAGAGTGGGGTCTGATCCCCTGTGGAATAGGTTTTCCATGGTCCTTATCGCAGAAATGAATGCAATGGCCTATCCATTTAGAAATAGTTTGCGTTGAAATAGCATTTTCCCCTCTGCCCCTGCAGCAAATGCCACCAGCAGTTGTTCAGATTTCCTTTGAGGTTTAGTCCTGACAAGTAGAATCTAAGTTGTCTGTGCACATCTAAGGAGTGCAGTATCCATACCCCTTTGTTCTGTGGATTAGGAAAGAAGGTTGGCAGATGAATGGACTGATTAAGGGCCACACTGGATACCACCTTGGGCATGAAAGAGGGGTTGGTCCTGAGGGACACCCTGTCCACATGAAAGATGATGAAAGGCTCCACTGCCATAAGGGCCTTTAATTCAGATACCCTTCTTGCTGAAGTGATTACTAAAAGGAAAGCTGTTTTCCAAGAAAGGAATTTTAAATCTGCATTAGCAGCTGGCTCGAATGGAGGAAGAGTGAGTTTCTCCAAAACAAAGTTAAGATCCCAGGCTGGGGTTGGAGCTCTCCTGGGAGGTCTTACATTTTTGGCCCCTCTGAGAACTGCTTGAGCAGTAGATGAGAGAAGAGGGGAGGTTCTGTGTTGTAATGAGCTGAAATGGCTGAGACGTGAATTTTGATGGAGGAGAAAGACAAACCCCTTGTGAAACATCTCCGTTAAGTATTGTAAAATCTGAGGTAAATTGGGCACTGCTGTGCTCATCCCTTGAGATTGGTTCCAGGCACAGAATATTTTCCATTTTTCAGTATAAGATTTCCTAGTACTAGGCCTCCTTGCCGCCAAGATGATATCCATCACTGGTTTACTGAGGGATGGTAAAGAAGAGATTAGGTAATTAGCCATGCTGCTAGGTTCAGTGTTTGAAGCTCAGGGTGCAGAATCTGGTTCCCCTACTGAGACAACAGGGTAGGAATCTGAGGCAGGTGCCATGGGGCCAACAGTGACACACTGCGCAAGAGGGGGTTACCAGTGTTGGTGTGGCCAGTCTGGTGCATTCAAAATCTTCCTTGGCTGATAGTTCTGGAGGGAGGCAAACAAGTCTATATCTGGGCTCCCCCATTTGCTTGTCAACATCTTGAAAATCCTTGGTTCCAGTTTCCACTCGTGTGGGTCCATGAGGTTTCTGCTTAGTCCGTCTTCCAGTGTATTTAGTTTTCCTGGCAGGAATTGAACTTGTAGATGCACTTTGTAGCTCAAGGCTGTGTTCCACAATGCCAAGGCTAGTCTGCAGAGGGGGTAAGAATGTGTCCCCCCCTGCTTGTTTATGTACCACATAAAAGTGGTGTTGTCCATCTTTACCATTAATTGTCCTGGAAGAATGTGGTCCTTGAAGGCATTCTGTACAGCTAACATTTCTTTTTGATTGATATGCAGGTGCATTTGACTTTGGTTCCATTTGCCCTGAATGCACTTCCTTTTAGTGAGCCCCCCATGCATAGCCTGATGCATTTGTTGTTAGGGTGTGGGCGGCAGGGGGTAGTGTGAATGGTAGTCCCTTGTTTTGGTGGCAGGCCTCTGCCCACCAAAGGAACTCTAGGCGTAAGCAAGGTATGATGGGAATCATTGCTTCTACATACTGAGAATGTTGACACCATAGGCTTTTTAGATACCATTGCAGTTTCCTCATATGCAGTCTTGCATATGGAATTAGAAGAGTGCAGGAGGCCATGAACCCCAAGGCTTGTAGTATTTGCCTTGCAGATAGCAGGGTTTTTGTGGCCACTTGTTTGAAGTAGGTAGTCAAATGAATTTGTTTCTCTGGCATGAGAAAAAACAATTGGGAAGTTGTGTTCAAGCTTGCTCCCAGAAATATAATTTGTTGACAGGGTACCAGGTGTTATTTCTTTTCATTTATGGTGCACCCCAGACAAGTTAGCACCCTTTGTACAAAGGCCAGATGATTCAAAAATATGTCCTGGCTTTCTGCTTAAATTAGACAATCGTCCAGGTATGGGAATATTTCTTTGCCTACAAAATGCAATAACTGGAGCTAGGCACTTTGTGAATACCCTGGGCGCAGTAGATAAGCCAAAGGGCATTGCAGAGAACTGATAGTGCATGTAGCCTGCTTTGAAGCATAGGTATCTTCTGCAAGATTCCCTGATTGGGATGTGCAGGTATGCTTCCTTTAAATCTAGTGTTGCCAACCAGGCATCTTTGCCTAGCATAGGAAGCAACTGGTTCAGAGTCAGCATCTTGAATTTTGGAATCACCAGAATGGTGTTTAGAGTAGACAGGTCCAGGATAGGATGCCATGAATTGTCTTTTCTGGGTACCAGGAAAAGTCTGGAATAAAAACCTTGTCCCTTTTCCTCTTCTGGTACCAACTGAATAGCCCCAATGCTTAGGAGAGAAAGTACTTGCTTCTGGGCCTCTGCCCACTGATTTGGGTGTAGATCTGGCCACCTGCTTGGTGTTGGTAACATGTGGAAGTGAAATCTGTATCCTTGGGACACTATAATTAAAACCCATTTGCCCTGGGTAATGAGTTCCCAGTTCTTTGCATGAAGAGCAATCTTTCCCCCCAAAGGGACGGACAGTTGAGAAGTGCTTGGACGTTTTACAAAGTCGTCACTGAGACAGTTTACCATAGGGGCCAGTTTTATTACTCCCAGATTTGGAAGTGGAGGCCCCCCACTACTTAGTCCTGTGTGTAACCTGGGACTGAAGCCTGGGTGCTCTGCTGGATTTTGGTTTGGACTGAGGAGGTCTGGAAGAGGCAGGAAAGAACCAATTCTTGGAAGGTCAATGCCTACTAAACCTTGGAGGTTGTACTTGTAAGAAATCTTTAACAGTTTGCATAGATTTAGCTTTTTCCTTCATCTTTTTAAGAACTTATTCTGCCTTGTTGCCAAACAGGCAGTCCTGATTTAAGGAAGCATCCAGTAATTTTGCTTTAACATGATCTGGCAAGGATTGCTCCTTAAGCCAAGCATGCCTTCCAAGTACAGACCCAGTTACAGCAACCCTGCAAGATGCCTCTAGTGAATCAAAACCACATTGCAAAGTATGTTTTCCAACTTGTTTAGCTGAATGCAGTAAATCCTGTAAATCCTTATTTTCAGCACAATCAGGAATCAACATCATTTTCTGTTTAAGCAATCCAATAATATGCTGCTGATACTTTAACATACGAAACTGGCAGTTTAAGGCCCTAATAGCTAAAGTTGCAGAAGTGTATACCTTCTTACCCCATTCTATCAGGTGCCCTGGATTCTCTATCAGAGGGGGTATGATTTTTGGCAGTAGTAGCTTTAACGCCCTTGGGTCCCTGTGAAATGGTCTCAGGATCTGCAGTAGGACTTTTAAAAAGGAACTTGTGAGAGTCAAGGACCCTGTAATATCTATAAGGTTTTCTGGGAGCAGGGGGTAAAGAGTCAGGGGCCAAGCTAGAGTCCGAAAAGGCATCAGCAACAATGTCAAATACAGGAGGTACGGCTAAAGGCCTGTGCTGGGGCAGGAGTAAGAAATCCCTAAGCCTCTTTTTTGAATCAGAGAAATCCTGACTTTCCCAACGAAAATGCTCCGTGAGGGTATGCAAGGTTTCACCAAAAGACAAATCCTGTTTGGGGGGGGGGGGGGGGTGCAGAGGGAATAGAGTCCTCTGCATCAGAATCCTCATAGGTAGATAAGGGTAAATCTTGGTCATCACAGGAAACAGAAAATCCAGAATCCTGGTCAGAAGTATCATAAGCAAACTCAGTCCTAGGTCTCTTAGAGGGGGAAGTTTGGCTTCTCCTGATTAAAGTAATAAGGTCTTCAACCATTTTTCTCATTTGTTTTTTAGGCATAGAGGCCTGGCCATGTGGTCTGGGTGTCAGTTTTCTAGGCATGGTTCAAGTTTTAGGCCTGGAAAAAGAAGATAGCGTTGGTTTAATACGCAAGTCAATAGGCCTGAATACACCCTCAGAAGCCGGTGCCTGCACAGCAGCTCTGAACCTATCCAAGGTAGAGACATCCGCAGGTTCCAGAGTTGAAGCATCTCGCGGCATACCAGACTCCGAATGGGTCTCAGTAGAGGCCTGCGAATCTGAAGTAGCGGGTATCAGGGGCTGCGAAAGCACCTCACTGAGTACCGGCGAACTGGCGACTGGCTTAGGAGAAGCGTCATCGGCAGCTTGGCAGCTTTGGACCTCGGCAGCCTTTCTCTGTCTTTATCTTTGCATTTATTCAGAATGTCAGCAGTCGGATGGCTTACCGAAGACATATCGGGATAATTAAACCAAGCACCAACATATTTAGAAGCGAAAATATACCAATGATGGATAGTTCATGGTTTAAATAAGGCACAAAACCGACAGCGACGTATGTCGTGGTCAGGGCCTAGGCAAGGAATACAGTACGAATGAAAATCTTTATGAGGTATTTGCTTTCCACAAGAAATGCAATTATTTACTTTTACTGACATTGGTTTAGAGCAAGAAAAAGTTTCCCCAACGGGGTACATAGCTTTTAGTTGAAGACTGTGGTTCTGAAACTCGAAAACAAAAATTTCAGGAGTCGGCCGACCGGCACTTGCAAACTGCTTTCTGCTTCAGGCACCGCATGGTAAGAAAGACTGATGTAATGGCATTGGCTGCATGTTTTATACCCCTCACAACCTAACGTCGCGGAAGAGACAGCAACCGACGCAGGACCCAAGACTTTGTTAATCAGGCCGACTGAAGGCTACTGCAAGCAGATAACCCAAATGTGATAACTGCAACAGTGAAACATGAAGAAAATCCATTAATACACCCCGGGATTCCACCTGTACCCCTCTTGGACAGTGGCAATAGGTGCTGATTTTAGTGTCTGCTTGAACCAGATACCCTTGGGAACATGGGTTGAACTTGGCTAGGACTGTAAGGGCCCTGGAGCTATTAGCTTAGTGACTCCTGGCTCATGTATCAGAAATTACAGGCAGCTGCAATTTGCCTTACTAGCACTATGAAGTGACAACTCTATGTCCGCTGGATGAACACAGCTGACAATCTTTCACACTTAACAGGGTGGAGAAGGGAAGGTCTGTAATTTTCTTTAAAGAGCTACGGGCTTTGAATTGTTTAACCCTGCCCTTTCCTTTCTATTGCATTGAAGAAAATGTAACTGGACCAATATGAATTTCATAATCTTACACCAAGTAAAGAGCAGAATAATTTCGTTAAGAAGCACGTATTTTGCTTTCGCAATCTTAAAAAAATGACACCTGATACCATTACTACAATGTAAAAAGGAAAATGACGACACCTTCACTTATGATGTTTACTTTGAGTCAACACTGCCTTACGGTATCTGAAATGGTCTATGTGAATCCAGTTCTTTGCAATCATCATCAGGGCTGATTAACTGCACTGTGCAGACAAGTCACATGCTACTATAAAAAGAAAAGCAGGGTGTACCTAAAGTCAAAAATCACTGAAAAGCAGTTCAAATTGCACCACTGTCAGCAAAATGAAAGTGGTTGTCTTACCCATCACAAAGCTAGAACAAAGGATTTCTCAGGTAGTAAATTCAAACTTGGAGAACTGCATAATACCAAGGCACATTAACTAAAAGAGTGTGTCATCATTAAAATCTGTGAGGGAACAAATTCAATGAAGACTGCATTTACTCCTACTAGGCTTGTGACTTAGTTTCAGGGAAGATTTAAACTTGTAGTGCCACAGACAGAAAGAAATTTGGTCGAGGCAATTTGGAGATTCCATACTGTTTTTGAGATTAAATGATTTGAGTATGGAAAGATGAGTGTGTGTTGAAATACAGAGGTAGCACTCGTGGCAATAAAGTTAATAGAGCAAAAATCTATTTAAGAGTATTAGAGGACATACTTTGAAACATGATGCATGTAAAGAATGAAAATGGACTGAAATATACAGACTGAGGAGAGGTGTGGAAAGCAAAGATTAGTATGTACAAACAGCAGTCATATCCCAAAGCATATGTGGGATATAATCAGGTAATTCTGATTTTATTTTTTAGTTCACAAGATCACCCATAGTTCCCCTTCCTGCACCCAACTGTCCCATTTGTTTCCTAGTGGAGGGGAGACTCAAGTGATGAGGAGCTGGTTAAGTCTGCACATCCCGCAGACCATCCTATTCCTATCCCCTCAGCACATGGCGAGTTTCACTACAGTTGCGTTCAGGAGTGGCATGCATGCCTCCTCATGTGTGCAATCCCCTGACCAAGTGGCACTCCACTTGTAGTGAAGACATGCAAGGCTTTTCAAGCTGCAGCAATACACTTGCAGCAGGTGCTGTCAATAGAGCAAGCCAAGCTCTCCTCCAAGACGGGTAAGCCAGCATAAGCTGCTCACTTCCATCCTGCCTCTCCTGTGCCCTACAGTGCATGTGCCGCTAGTTGGACACGGTCTAAGGTGCATTTAGGACTTTAACTTCTGCACTACACGGATAATTCCATTAGGAAAAAAATGTGAGTAAAGGGTATTGAAAAAGTAGTATGTCCTGCTTTGTGGCACACAGGGTTAAAGCTACGACTATGACCTATATGATCCGAGTTTAAGTAATAGTTCGGGTGTTGGAGAAGACTGGTATGGGAAGTTAAGGGTCAGCAGCAAATATAGGCTCACATCCTGGAAGAAGAATATTGGGAGTGGTAGTTCTCATTTACTACACTTGATACCGGGGATGGAGATTATGGTTTATATACCGATGTCCTCATATCCTGCATTTGGAATGATATGGGAAAACTGGAGTGCAGTGCAGTTCCTTACTGGGAACTATTAGGACCTGTTCCAAAAAAATGAACGGGTTCAATCTGGGAGGGGTGAAACCAGACCCTCAGGTTGATGGGATAAGTGCACTCCTGCACCTGGATGCCTCAAAGATGGTCCCTTGGGGTTACATCTCACCCTTTTGCAATGGATTCTCATGAATGGGGTGGTGGTGGTGGTGGTCAAGAATGGATAAAAGTCAGTAGGAGGCAGGCTTGGTTTGCAGGCACAGTGGTAAAAACTTAAACAGGAAAAACTAATACTACACAGTAGAAGCAGAAAGAAAGTACAGTTGTGTACACTTACCATAAAAATGTAGATGTTTGAGTGTATTCACTGTTGCAGTCATCACATTTGGGTTATCTGCCTGCAGGTAGCCCTCAGCCAGCCTGAATACCAGAGTCTTTGGATTTCTGCATCGGATGCTGTCGCTTCTTCCATGACGTCAGGTTGTCAGGGGTATAAAACATGCAGCCGATGCCATTACATCAGTTTTTCTTGCCCCAGATGTCAGGTGCCCCCACAACAGGAAGCAATTATATGGTATGGATCACCCCCAGCAAAAAGCAAATACACATGATGTAATATATGCCAAACAAGGAGGAAAGGTAAAAGTCAAGAGAAGTCAGGGGCGCTGGAGGGAGGGTAACAAGGACTGCAACAGTGAATACACTCGAACATCTACATTTATGGTAAGTGTACACAACTGTTCTATGTTCATGTTTCACTGTTGCATTCATCACATTTGGGTTGATTCAAAAAGCTAAGGAAGGATGGAGGTAGTTAAAGCATTAGGGCTAGCAATAAGGCTCTGTAATACTGCTGTGGCAAATCCATTTTAAAATCAATAAAGAAGTGGCTGAAAAATTGGCAATTCAACCTATTTTCATCACTAAAACCGCACCAAACTTTAAGAGATTATTTGAACAAAAAATTGAAATGGAGGATAACACGACTCAAGGCACTAGGGCCTGTGGAAGATGTGGGCAATGTTCATTTATTATGAAAGAAAGGGTTGTCAAATTGGAGAATTGTGGACAAAATAGAGTTTTTTTTAAGAGAGGGAATTGCAATACCAATAGAGAGGTTTATTTAGCACTGAGAGAGACATGCCCCCATTTTTATGTGGGCAAAACTGAGCGTGCATTTAAAACTAGAATTTATGAGCACACAAATGATATAAAAAAACAAAAAGATGACCAATGCTCTGTACAAGCATTCCCTTTCTTGTCCCACATTTATAAAATTCTCTTTTGGAATAATGGACAAGGTGAATTTGAACCCCAGAGGGGGGATTGGAAAAATCTGTTGAAGAAAGAAACTGTTTGGCAGCTGAAATTAGCAGGCTGAATGAAACAGTTTCTATTACACCCATATTAGTAGAAAGAGCTAATAATATAACTTAAATCCATTTAAACTAATCAAACATTTTTAGATTTTTTTTTTAAATACATAACATTTATAAATATAAAGGTAGGGAATACATACATTGATTATTCTTTTTTGTTTGTATTGGTTTTAAAGCATTCATTGACATGTTATTAAATATGTTTTTTTAAATGTTAATGAGAACATTTGCCAAATGGAATCCGACTGGTGAAACAATTAATGATTTAATTTGTAAGTTTGTATATAAAATGGTTGAGGAAATGGCATTAATTGTATTCTGATGAAGTCTCCTGAGAGAGATGAAAGCACTAAATACGTCTGTTTTATTTGTGTTTATATGGCATTAAATTTATTTGGATGTGTATCGGACCGCTTCCACATCTTTTTTATCATTTTCTTTCTCTGCCTGAATCAGGCAATCGTCCAAGTATGGGTAAATCTGAATATTTCTCTGCCTGCAAAATGCAATGGCTGAAGCTAGGCACTTCGTGAATACCCTGGGCGCAGTAGATAAGCCAAAGGGAAGTGCAGAGACCTGACAGTGAATGGAGCATGTCCTGAAGCATAGGTATTTTCTGCAGGATTCTCTTACTGGGATGTGCAGGTAAGCTTCTTTTAAGCCTAGAGTTGCCAGCCAGGCATCCTTGGCTAGCATAGGAAGAAGCTGTTGAATAGTAAGCATTTTGAATTTTGGAACCAGCAGAAAGGTGTTGAGAATAGAAAGGTCCAGGATAGGAAGCCAGGAGTTCTCTTTTCTGGGAACCAGGAATAGTCGAGTAAAAAACTTGTCCCCTGTGTTCTCCTGGGACAGGTTGAATAGCCCTGATACTGAGGAGAGTGAGTACTTGTTTTTGAACCTCCGGCCACTGGATTGGGGGGAGGTCTGGCCATCCACTTGGGGTTGGGAGCGAGTGAAAGTGGAATCTGTATCCTAGGGAAACTATTTAAAACCCATTTGTGTTGGGTAATGAGTTCCCAGTTTTTTGCTTGCAGGGCGAGCTTTCCTCCTAAGGAAGCAAGTAGTTGAGCAAGGCTTGGAAGAGTTAAGGATGTCATTGTGCCATTTTTCCATAGGGGTGGCTTACTACTCCCTGCTTTGGATGGGGGGGGGGGCCCCACTGCTTAGATCTGTGCATAGCCTGAGACTGAAGTCTTGGTTGTCTGCTGCTCCTGGGTTTGGAATGAGAAGGCCTGGAAGGGGCTGGAAAGGACCTGTTCTTTGAAGGCCAATGCCTACTGAATCTAGGTGACTGTACTTGTAAGAAATCTTTAACAGTTTGCATAGATTTAGCTTTTTCCTCGATCCTTTTGAGGACAACTTCTGCTTTGTTGCCAAAAAGGTACTCTTGGTTTAAGGGTGCATCCAGTAATTTAGTTTTAACATGATCTGGCAAGTTTTGTTCCTTAAGCCAAGCATGCCTTCTAAGTATAGACCCAGTGATAGCAGCCCTGCAAGATGCTTCTAAAGCATCAAAAACACACTGCAAAGTATGTTTACCTACTTGGTCAGCAGAATGTATTAACTCTTGTAAATCTTTGTGTTCAGCACAGTCAGGAATCAACATAATTTTCTGTTTAAATAATCCCATAACATGCTGCTGATACTTTAACATATGAAACTGGCAATTTAAAGCCCTAATGGCCAAAGCAGCAGAAATAAATACCTTCTTACCCAATCTGTCTAAAGCACTAGAATCTCTATCAGAAGGGGTAGGATTTTTGGCAGTGGTAGCCTTAATGCCTTTTGGTCCTTGGGAAATGGTCTCTGGATCCGCAGTAGGATTCTTGAACAGGAATTTGTGAGTCAGGTACTCTGTAGTACCTACCGGGTTTCCTGGGCGCTGGAGGCAAAGTGTCTGGGGTAAGGCTTGATTCCAAGAAAACATCTACAATCTCCAGAACAGGAGGGATAGCTAGAGGCCTGTGTTGAGGTAGGTTTAAAAATTCCCTAAGTCTCTTTTTGGACTGTGAAAAGTCCTGGCTTTCCCAGCGGAAATGCTCCCTAAGAGTATGCAAGGTTTCACCAAAAGAAAAATCCTCTGGAGGGGAAGCAGAGGGAATGGAATCCTCTGCATCAGAATCCTCATTGGTAGATAAGGGTGAATCCTGGTAGTCAGAAGGAATAGAAATATGAGATTCCTCATCAGAAGAATCAGAAATAAAATCAGTTCTAGGTCTCTTAGAAAGGGAATGCTGGCTTCCCCTAATTACAGTAATAAGGTCTTCAGCCATTCTAATCATTTATTTTTGAGGCATATGGGCTTGAGAATGTGCTTTGGTTGTCGTTTTTCTAGGCTTAGTGCGAGCTTTAGGCCTGAGGAATTTGGTATTCTTAGCTTAAGTTTAATATGAACATCAGTAGGCCTGAATACACCCTCAGAAGCCGGTGCCTGCACAGCGGCTCCGGACCCATCCAAGGTAGAGATATCTGCAGGTTCCATAGTCAAAGAAGTATTTTGCGGCATACCGGACTTCAAATGGGTCTCAGTAGAGGCCTGCAAATCTGTAGTAGTGGGCATCAGGGGCTGAGAAAGCTCCTGAGTACCGGCGGACTGGTGACTAGTTTAGCGGTATCGTCGGCAGTTTTGGACCTAAGTGGTCTGTCTCTGTCTTCATCTTTGCGTTTTTTGGAAGATCGGTAGTTGGATGGCTTAACGAAGCCATTTCGGAGTACAGAGATCGAGAACGAAAATATTTAGCTACAAAAATAGCCCGACGACGAATAGTTTGGGCTTTGAACAAGGCACAAAACTGACAGCGAGGGACGTCATGGTCAGGGCCTAAACAGGTGACCCAGTAAGAATGAAAATCTCTGAGGTATTTGCTTTCCACAGGCAAGACAATTGTTAATTTTTATTGACATCGTTTAGAGCAAGAAAAAAGGATCCCCAATGGGGTACTTATCTTTTTGAAGACTTCTGGTCTGAAACTCGAAAATGAAAATATCAGGAGTCGGCACAGCGTGGCAAGAAAGACTGATGTAATGGCATCGGCTGCATGTTTTATACCCCTGACGACCTGACGTCATGGAAGAAGCGACAGCATCAGACACAGAAATCCGAAGACTGGTATTCTGGCCAGCTGAGGGCTACCTGCAGGCAGATAACCCAAATGTGATGACTGCAACAGTGAAACACGAAGAGCATCTTAAGGCAAGGATTAACGTAAAAATGAAATAAGACACATTGCTTACCGAGAAAGTCTGACTGGGTAATGCCCAATTTCAGTGGATGTCCAGGGAGTAAACCTCCATTTTCTTACACTGCATTAGAAAAGCTCCATTTTCTTACACTGCATTAGAAAAGCTCCATTTTCTTACACTGCATTAGAAAAGCTCCATTTTCTTACACTGCATTAGAAAAGCTCCATTTTCTTACATTGCTTTATACTAAATTCCAGTTAAGCAAACAGTAGTTACATTTATACATTCTAAGATTTTACAGAGGTGGAAGGTATTAAAGAGAAACCCCACATGAAACTTAGTGGATTGTACAGGCAGCAGTAATACATAAAATTTGTTTAGTCATTTCAGTGACAGGTTTTAAGTATTCTGTTTAAGGAGAGTATTGTACGATGAACACAAAGTCTTAACCTTGTGATGAGCATGTGCAGGACCATGACTGGTTAAGATGCTGTTTAAGCATAGATTTAAAACTACTGAGTTTGTCAGAGAGTTTTATTTGTGTGGGGATACTATTTCAGAGTTTAGCAATGCACTGGGAGTACAGCGAGTCTCCTGCAACATTTCGCTTGTTTGTAAGCAATAAGAATTTGTTACTTGAATGGAGGTCCCTTACTGGACAGTAGGGCAGTAATACGTTTTGTAGTGCAGGGCATTTTCTGGATGATGAATGAGTTGGTGTGCTGTAGGTAGTTGTGAATGTTAAGTAATTGTGTAACTCAAGCCAGTTTAATTGCTTTAAACTAAGACAATGGTGGGTCCTATGAGGGAGACTGGTGCAAATTTAGCTATTTTGTTGTAGCAGGAGACAGATTTCCTTGAGCATTGTTTAAGTTTGTTAGGATAGTCGTTTAGTGTATCCAGACGGCTTTTTTAGAGTTTGTTAGCAAAAAGTTAGGGATAGGAATGGATAAAAGATGGCATCATCAACAATTTATGTGGAGGAATGGATGGGGCATTAAAATGAGAATAGAATTTAATCTTCTTCGTCTTTTGGCTTTTTCCCAGTTAGGGGTCACCACACTGGATCACCTGTCCGGTCATGACTGACAGTGAGAGTCTGTTGGCAAATTAAGGTATTTTCCATGCAGCTAGATTTAGAGTTCTGAGCTGGCTGTGAAGGGTCTTGTAGTTGTGCTGGGACAACAGAAGAGGAACTTGAGGTAGGATCCATGGTGGTGAGTGTGACAGGCTCTTTAGGAGAGGATACCAGTGCTGTTGTGGCCAGTCTGGAGCAATGAGAATCATTTGTGGCCTCTCTGCTCTGGTTTTTAATAGGACTTTGGTCAGTAGAGGTAGAGGAGGGAAGGCATAGACTGTCAATGCTGTCCAATTGAAAGAGAGTGCGTCCACTTTCCAGGCCTGTGGATGATAGGCCCTTGAGCAGAATTTTTCCAACTGGTAATTTCTGTGGGTAGCCCATAGATCTATGTCTGGCTGTCCCCATGCTTGAGTTATCTTTGAGAAGACTTGAGGATGCAACTTCCATTCGTGTGGGTCTGTCATAATTCTGCTTAAGTTGTCTGCCAGTGTGTTTTCCTCCCCTGGCAGGAATTGTGCCTGCAGTTGAACTTGTAATTCCAATGCTGTGTTCCACAGGGTCATAGCTTGCCTGCACAGGGGGTATGAATGCGTCCCTCCCTGTTTATGTACCACATGACTGTGGTGTTGTCTGTCCTTATTAATAGCTGGGCCCGGATGCAGTAGGTCCTTGAAGGTCATAAGAGCATTTTGCACAGCTAGCATCTCCTTTTGGTTGATGTGTAGGTGCATCTGTTTTTGGGACCATTTTCCCTGGATGCATTGATCTGCCATGTGTGCTCCCCAGGCGTAGTCTGAGGCATCTGTTGTGATGATTTGACTTGCTTGTGGCATACAGAAAGAGAGACCTGTGTTTCTTTGGCATGCTTGAGCCCACCACAAAAATTATTTTTGAAGGCATGGAATGAGTGGTAAAATTGTTTCCAAGCTGTGGCTGTGTTGAGACCATAAGTTTTTTAGGTACCATTGTAGTTTCCTCATATGCAGCTTTGCAAATGATATTAGTAGGATGCAAGATGCCATAAACCCCAGAGCCTGCAGGATTTTCCTGCAGTTAGCCTGGTTAAAGTTGCCATTTTGTTGAAGTATTGAGTTAGTTGCCCCCGTTTGTCTGGCGTGAGGTAAGCCATCTGGGCCGTTGTATTTAAGCTGGCACCCAGGAAAATTATCTGTTGAGAGGGTATTAGTTTTGATTTATTTTTGTTCGCTGTGTACCCCAGGCAGTTTAACAGTTTTATTACAAATGCCAGATGCTGCAATAGAATGTCCTTGCTGTCTGCTTGGAACAGGCAGTCGTCCAGATATGGGTAGAATTGTATTCCTCGTTGTCTGCAAAAAGCAATTACTGATGCCAGGCATTTCGTAAACACTCTTGGTGCAGTAGATAAGCCAAAGGGCAATGTAGAGAATTGATAATGGGTTGAACCTGCAAGAAATCTGAGGTATCTTCTGCAATCTTGTCTGATAGAGACATGCAGGTATGCCTCCTTGAGGTCCAACGTTACCAGCCAAGACTCCTTGCCCAGCATGGGAAGAAGCTGCTGTAATGTGAGCATCTTGAATGTTGGTACCTCTAGATATGTGTTTAGAATAGATAGGTCTAAGATGGGTCTCCAATCTTTGTCCTTCCTTGGTACCAGAAATAGTCTTGAATAAAAACCTTGACCTTGTTCTTTTGCAGGTACCTCTTGAATTGCTTTCATATCCATGAGAGCGGAAATTTGTTTTTGTGCCTCTGCCCATTGATTTTGTGGCAGGTTTGGCATGCCTCTCATTTTTGGAAGGGTGTGAAAGTGGAACCTGTAGCCTCTGTCTACAATATCCAGAATCCATTTGTCCTTTGTAACAATGTGCCAGTTTTTTGAAAATAAGGTGCTGCCATTATTGCTTTGTTTGGCAGGCATAGGGGAAAGTCATTGTGTCTATCTTCTCCACCTCTTGGGGCTGGTGCTTGCCACTGCCTAGCTCTGTAAGATCCTTGAGGTTGTCCTCTACCCCTCGGGCATCTGTATCTACCCCTTTGGGGTCTGTCCGTGGCTGGAAAGGACCAATTATTTGAAGGCCAGTTTCTGCTGAAGCGTGGAGGCTGCACCTGCAAGAAATCTTTAACTGTTTGCATAGATTTCGCTTTTTCCTCCATTTTCTTTAGTACCTCCTCCGCTTTAACACCAAACAATACATCTTTTTGTAGTGGTGCATCTAATAACTTTGCTTTGACATGATTTGGTAAGGTTTGCTCTTTGAGCCAAGCGTGTCTATGTATGACAGACCCCGTGACAGCAGCTCTACATGAGGCCTCTAAAGCATCAAAACCACACTGTAAGGTATGTTTCCCCACTTGTTCTGCTCCATGCAACAAATCCTGCAACTCTTTCAAATCTGGTTGTTCTGTTTGTGTCATTTTGCTTTTCAGCTGAGATAGCAAGAACTGCTGGTACTTTAACATATGAAATTGACAGTTTAATGCCCTCATGGTTAAAGTGGCCGATGTATACACCTTTTCCCCCCACCTTTCTAATGCTCTTGAATCTCTTTCTGAAGGTAAAGGGTTTTTAGCAGTAGAGTCCTTAACCCCCTTGGGACCCTGAGAAACAGTTTCTGGGTTAGCAGAAGGGCTTTTATAAAGGAACTGGTGAGAATCAGGAACCCGGTAATATCTGTCTGGTTTAACAGGGGCAGGAGGTAAAGAGTCTGGATTAAGACTGGCTTCTGCATACACATCATCCAAAATATCTAAGACAGGAGGAATAGCCAGGGGCCTATGCTGGGGAAGCAGCAGAAATTCCCTGAGCCTTTTCTTGGAATCTGAGTAATCATGGCCTTCCCAGGAAGTGCTCTCTCAATGTATGAAGGGTTTCCCCAAAAGAGTAGTCCTTAGGGGGGGGAGACCGAGGGAACAGACTCCTCAGCATCAGAGTCTTCAAATGGGGAATAGGCATAATCCTGGTCCTCAGAAAGGTCTGAGGTAATAGAAGCCTGGTCTGAGGAAGGGAAGTTGTCCTCCAACCTGGGTCTTTTGTCTGAGGGGGGTAGAGAACCCCTGATGAGTGTAATCAAATCCTCAGCCATTTTAAGCATCTGTTTTTTAGGCATGGGGCCTTGAAAGGGGGTCTGAGGACTCTGTTTTTTAATTTTCATTGGAGCTTTAGATTTAGAGAACGATTTAATAGAGAAGGTGGTAGGCTTGAAAACGCCTTCAGAAATGGCAGGCCTCGCTAAATTTTCCGTTTCTCCGCCAAGAGTGGCGTCGGTATCTGCAGTGGGAATGGAGACAGAGGAAGCTGCGACCTCGCGTATTGAAGTCGCCGGTAAAATAGTTTCATCGGTAGTCAGGGGCTGCGTAGGTGCCTCGCTGAGAACCGGAGAACCGGTAGTCGGCCTTAGCGTGATCTCAGTACTCGGTACAGGCCTCGGATGTCTGCCCTTATCCTTGCATTTTTTGCCTGAAACTGGCATCGGTATATCCGACGACATGATATAATTAAATTTTGTGCCAAAATAATGAAGGGCGAACTCCGCCCGGCGCTTAATACTGTGCTTGTTAAACCTAGCACAAAAACGGCAGGCCGAGACATCGTGGTCTGGCCCTAAGCAAGGTATACAGTAAGAGTGAAAATCCTTATGCGGTATTTGCTTCCCACAAGAAATGCAATTATTAACTTTGTCTGACATTGGTCTGAGGCAAGAAAAGTTTCCCCAACGGGGTACTTAGCTTTAAAGACGACTTCGGCTGAAATACTTTTCGTAAATCTCAGGAGCTGGCCGACCAGCACTTGCGAACTGCTTCTGCTTCGGGCACTGCGCGGCAAGAAAGACTTAAGAAAATGGCGTCGGCTGCCTCTTTTATACCCCTGCCGCACTGACGTCAGGGAGGAAGCGACGACAACCGACGCCGGACCTAGACTTTGGAATTCAGCTGACCGAGGACCCGCCTGATGGCAGGATAACCCAAGTGTGATGACTGCAGCTGTATGCACGATGAACATCTGCTTAATCATACCTTAAACAGTCATTTCCGTATGTAATCACAATTTTAGGGTACAGTACAAGACAAATGGTACGAAATTTAGTGATAAGGCTGTCACAATTAACATATTCCCCTACTCAGATGCATTTTAAGCAAATAGACTACTGGGAGAGCAGCTGTACAAAGCTATTTTAAAAGAAGGATGCCAGTCTAAGCAGTATATTTAAATTATTAAATTCTCTGTGACTAATGAAAATAAAAGGGTACATTGCTGACTTCAATCAACTTTTCCATTATGGCTATCCATGCGAATTATAACAGCTAAATTTAGTGAACCACCATTATCACATACTTACTGCATGCACACTTAATATGGTCTTTAGACTGGTGGACAGTGGGCTGAAGAAAGTCATTCTCCTTTAGAGATAGGAAGATGATGCAAATCACAGCCTGGGGCAGACTTACAGCTCATCAAGCAAAGGCTTGGTGGTAGCGGTTACAGAAGGTGTGCAGGAACATGCACCTGCAAAGGGAAGGCACGGCAAACTTCAGCAATGGTACAGCTCACATGCCTCCTTTACCAGAGGTGAATTAGAGCCATTAGAAACACCCTCACAGCTGGGATGCTGATAAGAGCCCACGCAAATCTCATAGCTGTCTGAATGACAGCTCCTGAAAATGGTTCCCACCCCCACAGTTCTGGGAGAACGCCCACCATGAGGGAGTGAATGGGCCTCAAATACAGATAAGGAAAGACTTGATTGTTGGCAGGTATGGGGCAAAAAGAACCAAGGAGAAAAAAAAATAAAAAGAAAGCTCCACTGGCCCAGCAGGACAAAGCACTCACTACAGGGCCTGAAGACCAAAGGCTGATCCCTGAACTCCTGATTTTTGTGTTTGCTGAAGTAGGCAGTGAGACAGATGGGTGCGTCTATTCTTGGGAGGGGGGAGGACAAATCAGGATAGTACAGTTGTGTACACTTATCATAAATGTAGATGTCAGAGTGTACTCACTGTTGCAGTCATTACATCTGGGTTATCTGCTTGCAGTAGCCCCCAGTCGGCCTGATTAAAAATGTCTTGGGTCCTGCGTCTGTTGCTGTCCCTTCTTCTATGACGTCAAGTTGTCAGGGGTATAAAACATGCAGCTGACGCCATTACATCTGTTTTTCTTGCCGCAGATGTCAGGTGCCCCCCAATGGGAAGCAATTAAATCTATAATACAAGGATATACCTCCAAAAAAGCAAATACACCAAAAAGCTTTTTGGCCATAGTAAGTGAGAGTAGAAGTATAGCCAAAAGAAGAAAGGTAACCAGGACTGCAACAGTGAATACACTCAAACATCTACATTTATGGTAAGTGTACACACAACTGTACTATGTTCTTCATGTTTCACTGTTGCTGTCATTACATTTGGGTAGATTCTCAAAGCTAAGGTTGGGAGGAGGAATTTAAATAGAATTAGGACCAGCTATAAGGCCCTGCAAGACTGCAGTGGCAAAACCAGCTCTAGATTTAGAGAAAATTGGCAAATGATAATGCTTGTTGAAACTATGTACAGAACTCCATGTAGCAGCTTCTAGGATGTCCCTTGTATGGACGCCCCTGAGAAAAGCTGTACAGGTAGATACAGCCCTGGTTAAATGGGGTCCGCTGCCCTGTGGGATAGGTTTTCCATGGTGCTTATAGCAGAAATGAATGCAGTGGCCTATCCATTTTGAAATGGTTTGCTTTGAAACAGCTTTCCCCTCTGTCCCTGCAGCAAATGCCACCAGCAGTTGTTCAGATTTCTTTTGAGATTTAGTCCTGTCCAAGTAGAATATAAGTTGTCTCTGCACATCTAAGGAGTGCAGTATCCGTTCCCCTTTGTTCTGTGAATTAGGAAAGAAGGTAGGCAAATGAATGGACTGATTAAGAGCCACACTGGATACCCACCTTGGGCATGAAGGAGGGATTGGTTCAGAGGGACACCCTGTCCGCATGAAAGATGATGAAAGGTTCCACTGCCATAACGGCTTGTAACTCAGATACTCTTCTTGCAGAAGTGATTGCTAAAAGGAAAGCTGTTTTCCAAGAAAGGAATTTTAAATCTGCAGTAGCAGCTGACTCAAAAAGCAGGAAGAGTGAGTTTCTCCAAGACAAAGTTAAGGTCCCAGGCTGGACTTGGAGCTCTCCTCGGTGGCCTTAAATTTTTGGCCCCTCTGAGGAACTGCTTGAGCAGTGGGTGAGAAAAGAGGGGAGGCTCTGTGCTATAATGAGCTGAAATGGCTGAGGCATGAATTTTGATGGAGGAAAAGGACAAGCCCTTATGAAGCATCTCAGTCAAATATTGTAGAATCTAAGGTAAATTGGGCACTGCTGCGCTCATCCCTTAAGATTGGTTCCAGGTACAAAATCTTTGCCATTTTGCAGCATAAGATTTTCTAGTACTAGGCCTCCTAGCCTCTAAAATGATATCCATCACCGATTTACTGAGGGGTGGGTAAAGGAGAGATTAGGTAATTACCCGGACTGCTAGGTACAGGGTTTGCAGCTGAGGGTGCAGAATCTGGTTCTCCTGCTGAGACAACAGGGAAGGAGTCTGAGGCAGGTGCCATGGGGCCAAGCGTGACACACTGCGTAGCACTTTGTGAATACCCTGGGAGCAGTAGACAAGCCAAAGGGCAAGCAGAGAACTGATAGTGCATGTAACCTGCTTTGAAGTGTAGGTATCTTCTGCAAGACTCCCTGATAGGGTTGTGCAGGTATGCTTCTTTTAAGTCTACTGTTGCCAACCATGCATCTTTGCCTAGCATAGGAAGCAGCTGGTGAAGAGTCAGCATCTTGAATTTTGGAATCACCAGAAAGGTATTTAGAGTAGAAAGGTCCAGGATAGGACACCATGTATTGCCTTTCCTGGGTACCAGAAAAAGTCTCGAACAGAAACCTTGTCCCCTTTCCTCTTCTAGTACCAAGTGAATAGCCCCCATGGTTAAGAGAGAGAGTACTTGATTTTGGGCCTCTGCCCACTGATTTGGGGGTAGGTCTGGCCACCAGCTTGGTGTTGGTAAGGTGTGGAAGTGAAATCTGTATCCTTGGGACACTACATTTAAAACCCATTTGTCCTGGGTAATGAGTTCCCAGTTTTTGGCCAGCAGACCAATCTTTCCGCTTAAAGGAGCATTCAGTTGGGAAGTGCTTGGAAGTTTTAAAAGCAAGTCATTGAGACAGTTTTCCATAGGGGGAGTCTTACTACTTCCTGATGTGGGTGCAGAAACCCCCCACTGCTTAATCTTGTGTGTCTCCTGGGACTGAAACCTTGGGTTTCTACTGTGTCTGGATTGAAGACCTGGAAGGGGCTGGAAAGGACCAATTCTTAGAGGGCCAGTGTGCCTACTAAATCTAGGAGGCTGAACTTGTAAGAAATCTTTAACAGTTTGCACAGATTTAGCTTTATCTTCCATCTTTTTAAGAACTTCCTCAGCCTTGTTGTCAAACAGGTGGTCCTGATTTAAGGGAGCATCCAACAATTTAGCTTTAACATGATCAGGCAAAGATTGCTCCTTAAGCCAAGCATGCCTTCTGAGCACAGACCCAGTAACAACAGCAGCCCTGCAAGAGGCCTCTAATGAATCAAATCCACATTACAAAGTATGTTTTCCGACCTGTTCAGCAGAATGCATTAAATCCTGTAATTCTTTATTTTCTGCACAGTCAGGAATCAACATCATTTTCTGTTTAAGCAATCCAATAACATGTTGCTGATACTTTAACATATGAAACTGGCAGTTTAAAGCCCTACTGGCCAAGGTTGCAGAAGAGTAAACCTTCTTATCCCATCTATCCAGCGCCCTAGAATCACTATCAGGAGTAGTAGGATTTTTAGCTGTAGAAGCCTTAATGCCCTTAGGTCCCATGAAATAGTCTCTGGATCCGCAATAGGATTTTTAAAAAGGAACTTGTGTGAATCAGGAACCCTGTAATATCCGTCAGGTTTTCTGCAAGCAGGAGGCAAAGAATCAGGGGCCAAACTAGATTCTGAAAAGGCATCAACAATGTCTAGTACAGGAGGTACAGCTAAAGGCCTATGCTGAGGCAGTAGTAAGAAATCTCTAAGCATCTTTTTTGAATCAGAAAAATCCTGGCTTTCCCAGTGGAAATGCTCCCTTAGAGGGAATAGATTCCTCTGCACCAGAATCCTCGTAAGTAGATAAGGGCAAATCCAGATCATCAGAAGAATAAGAAAAATCTGAATCCTGGTCAGAAGATTCATAAATAACTTCAGTCCTAGGTCTCTTAGAAGGGGGAGGTTGGCTTCCCCTGATTACAGTTATAAGATCTTCAGCCATTCTTATCATTTGTTTTTTAAGCATAGAGGCCTGAGCATGCGGCCTGGGCGTCGGTTTTTTAGGCATGGTTCAAGATTCAGGCCTAAATGAAGAAGGCGTCGGTTTAATATGCAAGTCTGTAGGCCTGAATACACCCTCAGAAGCCACTGCCAGCACAGCGGCTCCGGACCCTTCCAAGGTAGAGACATCCACGGGTTCCACAGTTGAAGCATCTCGCAGCAAATGGGTCTCAGATGAGGCCTGCGAATCAGAAGTAGCGGGTATCAGGAGCTGCAAAAGCACCTCACTGAGTACCGGCGAACTGGTGACTGGCTTAGGAGAAGCATCATCAGCAGTTTTGGACCTCGGCAGCCTGTCTCTGTCTTTATCTTTGCGTTTTTTTGAAATCCCGGTAGTCGGATGGCTAACAGACGACATTTCTGGATAGTTAAGCAGAGAACCAAAATATTTAGAGGCAAAAATATACCAACGATGGACAGTGTGCTGATTAAATAAAGCACAAAACTGACAGCAAGGTACGTCGTGGTCAGGGCCTAAGCAAGGAATACAGTACAAATGAAAATCTTTATGAGGTATTTGCTTTCCACAAGTAATGCAATTATTAACTTTTACTGACATCGGTAAGAAGCAAGAAAAAGTTTCCCCAACGTGGTACTTCGCTTTAGTTGAAGACTTCGGTTCTGAAACTCGAAAACAAAAATTTCAGGAGTCGGCCGACCGGCACTTGCGAACTGCGCTGCTTCTGGCATTGCACAGCAAGAAAGACTGATGTAATGGCGTCGGCTGCATGTTTAATACCCCTGACAACCTGACGTCATGGAAGAAGGAACAGCATCCGACGCAGGACCCAAGTCTGTTAATCAGGCTGACTGAGGGCTGCTGCAAGCAGATAACCCAAACGAAATGACTGCAACAGTGAAACACGAAGATCATCATCGAATGCTATAATTCCTCAGGAAAGGGATAAAGACACAAAGGACAGCCCAGGGGTGGGAGCTCTGTCATGAATTTGTCAGTCCCCCATCTTGTGTGCAGTGCAGCTGGCGCACACATTTAGAGGGTTTGCTAGGCAGGGGCTAAAAAAAATCTCTTCTTACATTCCTAATAAAATGAAAAAAAAGTCATGATTCAGTATGCTATAGAAGATATGTTTCTCAATTGCAGCCAGTGAAACAATGAAAACACTGGGGTTCCTATTATGCTTTCTCAAGATAAAACAAATGACTATTTACTAAACAGATCAGCAACATTTTCTGTTGTCCTACTTTTTCTCATGAAACTGAAATGATGTAACTTGTACAAAGTTTCTGACTTACAAGGGGATCATAAATTAAAAGTTTGGACCAATTACTGCCCATCATTATCACTTAGATAACAGAAATGTACATGAAATGTCAAACTAATTCTATTTTTTCCATATTTTTCATACTTGTAGTCTGTGTTGTGGTGATTTACTGGATATTAAAGTTTGCTTGCTTTCTTAAACTGGCATTCTGTGGCTTTGTCCAGCCTAATAGAGGGTGTGGTGGCTCCTATGGTGATATGGGTCACTTGTCCCCTGGTAAAAGATGGGTGACGGACTACAAGTACACCATCATTGCCAGGATGACAGGGCACAAACTGCCAGAAAGGTTGCCTGTATATCAGCTTTCCCCCAACTAGCTCTTGCAGTCAAGTGGGGAATACAAAAGAAAAGGGGGAAAAACTATGAGATTATATAAACACTGGCTTTTCCACAACCCCCAAAAAATGAGTTCTCATCACAACTTAACTGCAATCATGTCTGATACAGGAAGTCAGTTCCACAAAGCATTTTTGGCTGTATCCTTA
This sequence comes from Protopterus annectens, assembly GCF_019279795.1. Classification (NCBI taxonomy): domain Eukaryota; kingdom Metazoa; phylum Chordata; order Ceratodontiformes; family Protopteridae; genus Protopterus; species Protopterus annectens. The sequence continues at coordinate 1,086,711,491 of NC_056739.1, read as the reverse complement.
AAAACTAGCAAAATTTGATATATACATGTGAACAATGTTATCAGGATTAACCAAGAAATTAGTGGAAACCTTGAACATTTTTTAAAACCACCCCTTAATGTTATCAGAATCTACAAGATACCGAGTAGAAAAGCCTGACCATTCTATAAAACCCACTACTTAAGATGTTAGCTGCACTTTGCTTTGCAAATTCATACCCGCTACCATCCTACTTTACTGCGCCCACCCCTTTAAATATAAACTTGACTAAGTGCGTTACAAAATCGCCTGATTTGTCACTGCTCATCGTGGTAAGATCCATCATTGCTTTCTCCTGCACGATCTATACTGGTTTGAGTTTAATCAACTTTTTTTACACAAATGTGTTTTACTCTCAAACTCCTCTACAATCCAAACTGCCCTTCCCAGCATGATACCACTAAATGGAGGCAAATACTATATGAGCTCAAGACATCAGTATGAGGGCTAACCTCTGTGCCATAAAACTAAGAAAAAAATGTTAAAGTAGGGTACTGCATTTGCAATGGGCGGGGATGTACAAACTTATAACCTGTGGTGCTACTCAGAAAAACATGCAATGAAGGCAGCCTACAATAAACCGCCTACAAAGTAAATGGAACTAGAGTGGTAGGATAATTACTCCACCTAGGATTACCCTTTTACAGGTCTTCATTATCTTCCCACTAAACTGTCATTAAGCATCACCTTTGCTGGTTTTACATTTATTGTAGTTTCATTTGTAGTATTCATTCAATGTTCATCATTCAATGAGGACCTTCCACAAAGATTTTTGCTCAATTACTACTACTATGTAGAGAAATGAGTCTTTGTCCCATAATTTTTAAAGCTATATTATGCTGATAGACGTACAAGATCAGTTTGTTCTCATACATGCTCTGGAACAGACTACCTCCATTCATGTCAGGCAAAGCTCCTCATTAGCACTTAAGAAAAATCTCGACAGCCGGATGAGAAATAGGAAATTCACCCCTGGGATCACTTCTGTGGCTCTGCTAGACAGGGGCGCATGAAAAAGTACAGTTTTGTACCTACCATAAATGTAGATGTTCGATAGGTATGCATCTGCAGTCATAACATATGGGTTGTCCTGCCTCAGGCAGCCCTTCGGTCGGCCGGATTCCAAAGTCTGGGTCAGGCCTCGGCTGATGCCGCACCTTCCCCGACATCAGAGCGTCTGGGGTATAAAAGCATCAGCCAACGCCATTTTCCTCAGTTTTTCTTGCCCCAGATGCCAGGTGCCCTCTAGGAAGGCTAAATTTGGATAAATGCAATAGAATTCCAAACATTTGCAAAATTATATATATATATATATATATATATATATATATATATATATATATATACATGCATATACAAACAAATACACCATAATAGATTCCCCCAGCTAGCTAAAAGAGGGGTAAACACCCTAGGAATACCACAGAGGGGTAGGAGGGAGGGTAAACTTGACTGCAGATGCATACCTATCGGACATCTACATTTATGGTAGGTACAAAACTGTACTATGTCCTTCAAGGATGCATCTGCAGTCATAACATATGGGTAGAATACCATAGCCAATCTGGGGGAGGAGGTACTAAGAAAAAGATGGTGTAGTTAGGATCCCCTGCAGCACTGCAGTAGCAAAGCCTGCTCTGGATCTGGAGTATAAAGGTAGATTGTAATGTTTGGAAAATGTATGCACGGAGCTCCAAGTAGCAGCTTCTAAAATGTCCTTGGTAGCCACCCCTCGTAGGAAGGCTGTAGTGGTGGCCGTGGCCCTTGTGGAATGAGGCCTGATGTTTGCAGGAACTGACTTTCCATGAAAGGAGTAAAAAAATCGAATGCAATTTCCTATCCATTTTGAAATTGTCTGTTTGGAAATTGCTTTTCCTTGCACCCCAGCAGCATGTGCTACAAATAGTTGGTCAGTTCTTCTGCTACTTTTAGTTCTGTCCAAGTAGTAGCGTAGTTGTCTGTGTATAACCAGAGTGTGCAGAAGTTTTTCCCCTCTATTCTGTGGATTTGGGAAGAATGTAGGCAAGTGAATAGCTTGGTTCAAGGATACCCTAGATACCACCTTTGGCATAAAAGTAGGATTAGTTCTTAGTGTAACTCTGTCCTGATGGAAGATAAGAAATGGCTGCACTGCCATTAATGCTTGTAACTCAGATACTCTTCTTGCTGAAGTTATTGCCAGAAGGAATGCAGTTTTCCAAGACAGAAACTGAAGATCCGCTGTTGCTGCTGGTTCAAAGGGAGGAAGTGTTAGTTTCTCCAAGACAAAGTTGAGATCCCAAGCAGGTAAAGGGGGTTTTCTTGGAGGTTTGATATTTTCGATCCCTCTCAGAAATTGCTTGAGGAGAGGGTGTGAGAAGATAGGTGGATCCACATTGTATTCTGCTGAAATTGCTGAGGCATGAATCTTAATGGAAGAATAGGAAAGGCCATTGTGGAACAGCTCTGCTAAGTATTCCAGAATATGTGTCATGCTTGCCACTGTCACATCCAAGCCTTTTGATGTGTTCCAAATGAAAAATCTTTTCCATTTAGCTGAGTATGTCTTCCTTGTGGAAGGCCGGCGAGCTTCCATGATAATGTCCTTCACTCACTGTGATAAAACATTTTGTTTTAGATTTAAGGGATTTTCCAGACAGTTAGCTGCAATGTTTTTAAGTTGGGATGCATGATCTTGAAATTGTTCTGCGTCAGAAGAGGCCATAGGGGGAGAGGCCATGGTTTTGCCTGTGACATGCTCCTCAATAGTGGATACCAGTGTTGCCTTGGCCAGTCTGGAGCTATCAGAATCACTCTTGGCTGTTCCTCCCTGATCTTCAGTAGAACCTTGTACATTAAAGGGAGAGGTGGGAAGGCATATACTTTTAGAGCTTTCCAGCTGAAAGAGAGAGAGTCCACCCTCCATGCTTGTGAGTGGTATGTCCTTGAGCAGAATGTCCTCAGTTGAGGGGGGAGGCGAACAGATCTATCTCCGGCGTTCCCCATGTCTTTGTTATGAGTTGGAAGATGTCTGGGTGCAGCATCCATTCGTGTGCATCCATGGTAGTTCTGCTTAAGCTGTCTGCCAGTGTATTTTCCTTTCCTGGCACGAAGTGGGACTGCAGTTACATATTGAGTTTCAGGCATAGCTCCCACAGATTCATAGCCAGCCGGCATAGAGGGTAGGAGTGTGTGCCTCCCTGCTTGTTTATGTACCACATGACCGTGGTGTTGTCTGTCCTTATTAACAGGTGGCCTTGATGGAGGAAGGGTTTGAAAGCCTCGATTGCATGCATCACTGCCAGCATTTCCTTTTGGTTTATGTGCATGTGTAGCTGCCCTTGAGACCATAGGCCTTGGATACATTTGCCCTCCATGTATGCTCCCCATCCTCGGTCTGAAGCGTCTGTGGTGATGGTTTGTTTTGTTTTTGGTTTGTTGAAAGGCAACCCTCTGTTGGACTGGCAGGCCTGAGCCCACCACAGGAATTCCTTTTGAAGGCAAGGAATGATTGGTATCAAAGTCTCCAAACTGTGACTGTGTTGAGACCATACACTCCTTAGATACCATTGTAATTTTCTCATATGCAGCCTGGCCTGTGGTATCAGAATTATGCAGGATGCCATGTAACCCAGGGCCTGCAGGATTTTCCTTGCAGTAAGCTGAGCTTGTCTTGTTAGATTCATGAAGTAATCTGGAAGCTGTTTTTGTTTTTCTTCTGTGAGAAAGGCCATTTGGGTGGTTGTGTCTAGATCCGCACCCAGAAAGCTTATCCTTTGGGATGGAACCAGTCTTGATTTTGGGATGTTGACTGTGTATCCCAATGCCTGTAGTAGGTGGATGGCATAGGCCAAGTCTTTTATCAAATTTACCTTGTTGTCCGCTTGTATAAGGCAGTCGTCCAGATAAGGGTGGATTTGAATTCCCTGAAGTCTGCAGTGTGCAATTACTGATGCCAGGCATTTCGTGAATACTCTGGGCGCAGTAGATAAGCCAAAGGGCAATGCTGAGAATTGATAATGCTCTGATCCTGCAAGAAATCTGAGGTGTCTTCTGCAGTTTGGTCGAATAGGGACGTGCAGGTATGCCTCCTTGAGATCTAGAGTCACCAGCTAAGACTCAATGCCCAACATGGGAAGAAGTTGCTGTAGGGTCAGCATCTTGAATTTTGGCACAATGAGGTAAGTATTCAGTGCAGACAGGTCGAGAATAGGCCTCCATTGATTTTCTTTTCTTGGTACAAGGAATAGTCTGGAGTAAAATCCTTGGCCTTGCTCTGAAAGTGGTACCTTTTCTATAGCTTTCATTTGAAGCAAGTTGTTGATCTGCTTTAAAGCCTCTGCCCTCTGATTTGGTGGTAGGTTTGGCATTCCATTTCTTTTTGGCAAAGTGTGGAAGTGGAACCTGTATCCTTTGTCTATTATTTGCAGTGTCCATGTGTCCCTTGTAATATAATGCCAATTTTCCGAGAATAAAGCAAGCTTTCCGCCCAAGGGTGCTTCCAGTTGAGCCCTGGTGGGCGGAATCAGAGTAAAGTCATTGAGCCTGTCCTGGTGTAGTAGTTGTTGTTGCTGCTGTTGCACTACCTCTCTGGTTTGCAGGTTGCCACTGACGGCCTCTGTAAGAGCCCCTAGATTGGCGTCTGTTCCTGCCTCTCTGGGCTCTGTCCGAGTCTGGAAAGGACCAATTCTTAGTAGGCCAGTTTCTGCTGAATCTCAGTGGTTGTACTTGTAGGAAATCCTTAACTGTTTGCACAGATTTTGCCTTTTCTTCATAATTTTTTTAAGACCTCCTGAGCAGAGGAGCCAAATAAATTTTGTTTCTCCATTGGAGCATCCAGGAGTTTAGCTTTAACATGGTCTGGCAAAGATTGTTCCTTCAGCCAGGCATGCCTACGAATAACTGCCCCAGTCATAGCTGACCTAAATGAAGCCTCCAATGCATCATAAGCACACTTTAAGAAATGATTACTAACCTGCTGTGAGTTGTGTATCAAATCCTGAAGGGATTTACGGTCAAGGGGTTCAGGAGAAGAAAGCTTCTTGTTCAGTTCATCTAACAAATACTCTTGGTACTGTATCATATGAAATTGACAATTTAGTGCCCTGACGGAAAGAGTTGCAGAAGTATATACCTTCTTTCCCCATCTCTCTAAAGCTCTAGACTCTCTTTCAGAAGGTAGAGGATTTTTGGCAGTGGCAGCCGCAACCCCTTTAGGGCCCAAAGTAATAGTTTCTGGGTCTGCAGAATGAGCTTTATACAGATGAAAATGAGAATCCGGGACCCTGTAGTATCTATCAGGTTTGGCAGGGGCCGGGGGAAGAGTACAGGGGCTGTACTGACATCATTGTACACCATCAATTACATTCAAAACAGGAGGTATAGCTAAGGGCCTATGCTGAGGCAAATGTAAAAAGGTCCTTAATCTTTTTCTAGAATCAGAGAAATCCTGACCTTGCCATTGAAAATGCTCTCTCATGGAGTGTAGAGTCTCAAAGGAAAACTCTTCAGGAGGGGAGGCCGAAGGGATAGATTCTTCTGCATCAGAATCCTCATAGGGCGAATAAGCCTCCTCCTGGTGGTCTGACAACTCAGAACCATCCGAGGACTCTTATCTGAAGAGTGTGGGTCAGAAGGCTCAGTCCTGGGCCTTTTGTCTGGTGGAGGGTGAGAGGCCCTGTCCGGGTGAGGTTGTGAACCTCTAATTAAAGAAATAAGGTCCTCTGCAAGGCTGAGGATCTGAGAACTAGAGGAAGGCCTCTGGGATGTAGTTTTGGGAGGCAAAGCTTTAGAAAGTTTAGCAGCTTTAGCCCTAGAAAAGGCCTTAATGGACATGGAAGCAGGGGGCCTAGCTGCCCCACGTGCAGGAGTAGATATGTCCAAAGGTATGGTGTCGGACATATCCTGGGCACTGGTTTCGGTAGGTAGCTCGGTAGCCGACTCAAACGGGGCCTCCCGGGCCGCGGTGGTTGGTTGAGTGGATTCGGATGAAGGAATCTCCGAGGACTCGGTTTCGGCCAAAACCGAGATACTCGCGGTAGGCCTTACCGTGGTTTCAGCCGAAAACGTGGGCCGTGAGTGTCGGTCCTTGTCCTTCCGTTTTTTCACCAAATGTGATGTTGGAGTCTCCGACGGCATTTTATATGCAAAACTAGCCCCAAAAAATTCCTCTGCAAACTCCGACCGACGTCTAAGAGTTCGTCGGTTGAAGGAAGCACAGGCTGAACAGGACGATACGTCGTGGTCTGGGCCTAAGCAAGGAAGGCAGTAGGAATGGAAATCCTTATGAGGTATTTGTTTCCCACAAGTTAAACAATTATTTACTTTATCTGACATCGGCTGAGGCAAGAAAGAGTCCCCAACGGGGTACTTAGCTTTTTCGAAGTTTTCGGTAGCTGAAATCACTGGATCTGACCGACCGGCACTTGCGAACAGCTTCTGCTTCAGGCAACGCGCGGCAAGAAAGACTGAGGAAAATGGCATCGGCTTATGCTTTTATACCCCAGACGTTCTGACGTCGGGGAAGGTGCGACATCAGCCGAGGCCAGACCCAGACTTTGGAATCCGGCCGACCGAAGGGCTGCCTGAGGCAGGACAACCCATATGTTATGACTGCAGATGCATCCTTGAAGGACATCAGCAAAAGCCAGGAAACTTTTTTGGCTAGGCTTATATAGGCTCCAGGGCCAATAGCCTAGTACCTAGCTATGAACCTATGAACATGTAAAATATCCAATATGTATGATTTTTACTGTGTATGTTTAATACTTGTTTATGACTTATGAGCATAGGATGAAGCCAAGCTAAAAATCAATGGTCAAAAAACAAACGAAAGGTAAGCCAGGTGCATATTTCTATGTGCATAGGGCAGCCATACATATATCTCTGAAGAAATGTGAAATGTATAGCATGAAAAGAAGAAAGGATTGCATAATACAAAGTGATTTATACTAACTAGCTGTTAGGGAAAAAAAATATATAAAACAGTGCAAGAAACTTCTCTGTGTGGAAGATTTTCAGTCCATATATTTCTAGTTAATCACTGTATATTAATCAGATCAGACAATAGTAGTAGAAGTAGCGAACCTAAACTCAAGTCAAAAAGTAATAATAGAAAATATATAATTCTACAGCATTACTAAGTATTCGAAAGTAATCCAAGCAAGGCAGGCAGTCTGTTTCCAGTCGAAAATCCTTTATTAAGTGATTGCCTTGCTTGGATTACTTTCGTAAACTTAGTAATGCTGTAGAATTATATATTTTCCATTATTACTTTTTCACTTGACGAGTTTACATTCGCTACTTCTACTACTATTGTCTGAGCTGATTAATATACAGTCATTAACTAGAAATATATGGACTGAAAATCTTCCACACAGAGAAGTTTCTTACACTGTTTTGTTTTTAGACCCACTACACTGTAGTGGGTTGTTTTGAGACTTCGGGGATACCACAGAGATTATTTGTTTTTTGGAAAAAAAATATATAGAGTACAGCCCTGTTTAACCATCACCTTAGAGACGATAAATGGCAGCACTTGAAACTATGAATAAATATTGTTTATACAGTGTGGTTAATGACACTCATGTATAGTTAAAGTAATTCACGGCTTCTATTAGCTGAAGTCCTCATTGCCAGAGTTTAGCACAATAATTAATTATACACTTAAAAGGGCCACCCTACAGGTAGGTGACATGGAGCACCATCATACCACATTTCCTCAATTTTAAAAAGCTCTTGCCCTAGGAAGAGATTGCAGCTCTCTATTTTTCAGTTCTCCTTCAATTTTTCATCAAAACTCCAGAGTATAAATTATAACAGCCATAAAACAAATATGCATTCTTACTACTGTTCTCTCTAGTCATACTTGTAAAGGCACTCACAAAAACACTACATACTGCTCTAAATTATCGTGTACTCCAAGTAGCCAACATCATCCCAACTGCTTATTCTGCGACAATAACTGTTGCCTCTCTCAAATCAGAAAACAAGAGGGAAAATGAGTTATGTACTCACCACAACTTGGTATCTGTGTTATCACGTCACCATTCATCCATCACATATGGGTTTAGGATCAGACATCGGATCCGAGCTGGCACCCTTAGACAACAGCTTAACTCAAGCTCCTCCCCTCTTATAATGCACTGCTGCCCTCTAACCCCTCAAATCGGGTTTGCCCTGGAGAAAGACAGACATACAAACTACCTGCCACTAGACAAGGTCCACCAAATACCTGCCAATCATCAGGAAGGGGGGATGGAGGGTGGGATCGTGATGAATGGTGACTACGGATAACACAGATATCAAGTTATGGTGAGTACATAACTATCAATCTGATGTTATCCTAGTCACCATCATAATCAGAGTCCCTAGATACCCAGCATTCTTGGGTGGCCTCATGGAAGGACATGCAGAAGAACAGCCAAAGCCAGTCCTTCTCCTAGAAACTAGGTCAAGTTAGTAATGAGAGATGAAAGTATGAGGAGAAGACCAAGATGCCGCTGCATAAATGTTCTCCAAAGTCTGACAAGCTACAAAGGCAGCCGAAGTAGCCACTGACCAGGTAGAGTGAGACCTAACTGGTACAGGCAAAGGAGACCCACAGGATGAGTATATGTAAGAAAGTCACTGAGAAATCCACCGGGGAATAGTGATTTTCAAAACAGCTTGACCTTTCTAATTGGTCTGGCAGACAAAAGGACTTGGTTATGTGCAAATAAAATGAAGCTATCTATGAACATCTAGGGTAGGTAAGATGTACTCCCCTTTATTACCAAAATTAAGAAAGAACACTGGGAGTTGGGATAGACTGACTGAGATTCATTTCACTGCCCACCTTTGGTATAAAGGACGGTTAGGTCTTAAGGCCACTCTCAAATAAGGAGGTTTAATGGTAAGAGCCTGCAATTCTGAAACTCTTTTTGCTGAAGTTACAGCCACCAAAAGGGCTGTCTTCCAAGAAAGAAATCTGAGGTCGCAGGATGCAGCAGTCTCAAAGGGGGGTCTAATTAGAGGTCGCAGCACCACAGCAACATCCCATGGATGAGAAGGGTCCTTGACTGTAGGACATAACAAAAAGACACCTTTCAAGAATGCTTTGCAAATGCGAGAAAAAAACGTAGGTTCATTATTGAGATGAAAATTAGAAATTGCTGCCATATGGACTTTGATCATACAGAAACTAGCACTCTCCTGAAAAAGGAAAGCCAGGAAAAGAAGAATATCAGAAATAGGAGCCAAAAGAGGATCCAGATTTCGGCCTTTAGCCCACACAGAGAATCTCTTCCACTTACGTCTGTAAATTCTCTTGGTAGAAGGCTATTGGAAAGCAAGAACATTGTCCTACAGAGGGGATGCAAGCCTGGACTTAGCTTGATCTGTCCAGTTCCAGTGATTCTTGCTATCAGATGGAGGGTCTGCAAATTTGGAAGAGGATGAAGTGACAGATGGGAGATTAGATCTGAACCCGGACTGAACATCCAAGGGAGGTGCCTCGAATGAGACCTTAGAAAAGGGAACCACACCTGCAGAGGCAAGAAGAGGGCAATAAGGATAAACTGCAGCCTGATGTGTCTTGCTTTCTGAAGAACTCTTGGAATTAAGGGGAGTGAAAAGGCATAAAGGAGACCCAGAGGCCAATTGTGAGTCAAAGTGTCCCTCAGGTCTCGATCAGGGCGAAGTATCTGCTGCATTTGTGGTTGAGAGGGGAAGCAAATAGATCACAGCTCATTTGGCCCCACCAACGGAAGATCTGCTTCACCACTAATGGATTCAGGGACCACTCGTGAGGGGTCAGAATAGTCCTGCTCAGTTTGACTGCCAATACATTGGATGCTTCGTGAAGGTACATCGCGAGGAGAAAGTGCCCAGAGGACACTGCCCACTTCCAAACCCTCAAGGCCTTGTGACAAAGCAGGTAAGAACTTGTGTCTGTGTGAACTGCAGTTGTGTCTAGTGGATGCTAGCCCTGAAAAGTTTACACGAAAGAAGGACTGCTCTCATCTCCAGAACATTTATGTGCAGTTTGGTCTCTGACTGGGACCACATGCCTTGGACAGTTTTCCCTTGAAGTGCCCCCCCACCACAGGAGGGAAGTGTTTGTGGTCACTGTGGCCGAAGGACCTGGGAGAGAGAAAGACTTGCCCCTCCAGGAGGTCTGTGGAGTCCACCCACCACGAATGATGTCTCCGACACATTGGAGTGAGCTGTACAGGGACTGATGGAGGATGAGAAAGAGGGGACCACTGAACTCCCAGGGTCCACTGTAGAACATGTAGTACCTGGCCAGTGGGACCAGATAAATGGCAGCTGCCACAGAACCTAGAGCACTTAGAATAAGTGATACTGGAGGACATGTTTCCTCCAGAAGAGAGAGCACATGACATCAAATGAGAAGGACATGTCAGAAGGGGAGAGCTGCAATCTCCGAGGTAGTGTCCAACTGAGTGCCTATGAATTCCAGCTGTTGAGATGGGGTCAAGGAAGACTACGCAAGATTCACCGTTATACTCAACTGACTGAAAAGACAGAGAAGAAAGCTTGTGGTCTCCACCAGTTGATACTGTGTGGGAGCTGTGAGGAGCCAATTATCGAGATAAGGAAACAGCTGGAATCCCTCCAACCAGAGATGAGCTACCACCACTGCCATACACTTGAACATCCAGGTAACTGTGGCGAGTCCAAAGGGCAGGGCTCATAACTGGAAGTGATCAGCTCCTATGTGAAAATGGAGAAATCTCCTGGACTGCCTATCTACTTTGATATGATGGTATGGTGCTGGGCACATCCAATCATTTTTGTGTGGGAGGGACACAATCAACTGTAAAGTGACCATCCAGAACTTCGACTTCTTGATTGACAGGTTCAACTGAATGAGGTCCAGAATCAGACATGTCCCCTGTTTTCTTGGGTACCAAAAAGAAGTGAGAGTGGGTTCCGGATCCTCTTTACCCTGTGGGGGACCTTTTGGATGAGGTTGGTTACCTCTAGATGGGCTAACTCTCCGTGACCGGGTGGCATGTCTGGCAGAGTTCTGTTTCTTAGTGGATAGTCAGAAAAGGGAATATAATAACGCTTGGATATAATTCCTAGCACCCAATGATCGGTTGTGATGTCTGCCCAGGCTAAAGGGTGCAAGGCTAACCAGCCACCAACTGCCTCCAGGGACAGACAGTTGGTCAACGCCTCAGGGGCGCTGGAAGAGCTTCTCAGAGCTCAGGGCTGCCTGGGATACTGGTTTTGTGGGCCTCCTCTGCCTCTAGGGCAGCATCGACCATGGAAACCTTTCCTCCATCCCCTGGAAGAGGAATCCTCTTGAGCCTCCTGAAAGGAAGACTGCAACTTATGGAACCACATCTTCTTGTGCCATCATTGGGTCTTGGAAAGGGACCTCTGGGCAGTAGAGAATTTGATATCTATGGCCGACAGCATCTTCCCTTCTTGCTCACTGGGGTCAAAGTTTTCTTGACACTTGGTCCAAAGAGGGTTGAACCATCGAAGGGGGCATTAGTAAATGACGCTTTAAATGGCTCCACAAACCCGCATAACCAAAGCCAGGCATGATGCCTGATGGCAATGCCTGTGCCTGCCGCCAGTGAGGAACCCACAGCAGCACTGGATCTCAACTTCATGGATGAAGTAGCGATGAACATAACAGTTGCCAGCTTGGGAGAAATGGCTTTAAAGTCCTCTGCAGGTATGGACTCCGAGAGGGAAGTGGTAAGCTCCTTTACAAGTCCAAGTGAAATGCATCAGGTAGTTTAATGCTCGCACACTAAAGGAAGCTGAAGCGGATGTCTGCTTTCTGAATCTTTCCAATGCTCTTGATTCACGATTGGGAGGATGGACAGATGAACTCTGTTCCGCCAAATCTTTCTTGGTTGCGGCAGCCACCACAATCGCATCAACTAGGACTGCCTTGGACCAGAAGACCTTGTCCGATGGAGGGCTCAAAAACACATCTGTTGTCTCAGGTACTAGTTCCACTGTATTGGGTTCCTTCCAAGCCCTGCTGGTGATCAGGTTGATTAAGGGGTCAGCGGTAGGGGGGGGGACCCAAGAAGTAGATGGGGCTGTACCAAAAGCCTCCAGAAAAACGGCTTACTCAGAGCACGGGGGCTGGGCAGACCAACGACCCTTGACCTTCAGAATCTCCAGTATGCCCCCAAAGGGGAAATCATTGTGCGGTAACCTTGAGGACCCAACCCCTCCTCGATATCCATGTCCTCCGAGACAAGACTCCATCAGGGAGTCAAGATGTCTCCTCTTACATGTCTTCTTCTGAAGAACTTCCTCCACAGAGGGCTCAGAGGAAGACTCTGAAGAGGAGGGGACCCCTATGGGGTAACTCACCCTGGAGGCTAGCTCAGACGGGCTGAACAGTAACAGGATGAGAAGGTCTACCCAAATTTGGGGCTGGGATGGAGCACGGTGAGCAGGGGAGGCTACTCTGGTAGCAGAGAGAGATCTTTCCACCACTCAGAAAGCAGAGGGACTGGACGAACCCCCTTCCCTCTCCCCTGCTAATACTACAACTGTGGAAGGAGCGGACCCTGCCAGTACCTCCAACCCTCTGGAACAGACCAGTCCAGAGCTATTGAGAGCCAAAGCACTGAGGAGTAGAGAGCAGTCCGACAAGCCTGGTCCCACCTCCCGCCCCCACAGACTCCGGGGTGACAACCCAGACTGGTGGCCCCACCTGCCCTTGGGGAAGGGGAACAGAACTAGCCATAGACGCTGATGGGGTAGGAATAGAAGAAGTCCCAGAAACCCCCATGGCCTCCACACAGGGCAACGGCTTTCCTAAGTCCAATCCCTGTGAGGTCGAATGAGAAGAAGGTATGCAGGTAGTGGGAAAAGGCTCCCTAAACCTTTGGGCTGGGGAAGCCAAAAGGCCCAACTCGAATTGAGCCTTCAAGAAGGACCGCATCATCCTGTCCATATCAGAAGGAAGGAAGGATGCTCCTGGAGGACCGGGAGGAAATGGAAGACCACGAGGATCTTCACAAATGGTATGGAGAATGGGCCCTGCATGGAGGGGGTAAACAAATGATCCCCTCCCAAGGAATTTGAAGGAAGATCCTCCACAGCAACAGGATCCCGCACGGGTCTCGGATCCAACCATACTGGATCTGAAGAAACATGAGGATCTGAGGAAGGAGCTCTCGAATCCTTCAGAGCCAAAAGGGTCAGATCCCTGGCAGGTTTACTCAGGCTTGGATCCCAAGGATTCGATATGGAAGCCTTGGATCTGGGAGATGACTCAAGAATCCTCAGATCCGAAGACCTGGAGGCAGAGGCAGAGGCCTTGGATCCGGGTTGTCGATTCTCTTGAGGTCCTCGGATCAGACACCACTAAGGCTGGAGTCTCATCTGGGGATCTGGGATCCGGTAGCCCAGCTTTCTTAGTAGGAGCCTCCCCTGAAGAGGAAGGAGTAGCCTTTCTTTTATTGCCAGGGAAGCCGGACTTGATCGAAGATTCTTTGACCAAGGGACCACCCCCCCAACCAAGCCTTTCAAAAGCAGCTTATTCTGTCAGTCAACCAGGGATCTGGGGTTGAATGCAGCACAAATGTTGCATTCAACCTCCAGGGGGGCGGCGCAGAGGCAGTAGAGGCACTCTTCGTGTGAGTCGGAGACAGGCATCTTCCGACCACACGAGGAGCTACTCTTAAAACCTAAAGGTTTCTGTGACATGGAGAAAGGGTAACCAAGACCAGAGGAAAATCCAATGAAGTAGTCAGACAAAGAGGTAAAAAGTCAAAAACACTGAGTTCCGTCCTATCCCAAAATCACACTAAAGGAACTCAAGAGTTTAGCGAAACACAGAAAACACCAATATAACTATAAACAAATATTCCAAGAAAGGAATCACCACTACAATAACTGTCCCATGAAAAAGGGCACCAAAAACCAAATGAACCAATGGGAGGAGAAATGTTTGGAGCACTAGACAAAACTATCGAAGGCTAAACAAGGTTAGATAGAGCTTTAAGATAATAAAGTAAGAAAGAAGGACCCCCCCCCCCACCAAAAAAAAAGAAAACCTACTTAGTAGCAAACTGAATAAACCCGAGGAGCTGAGCAATCTGGTCTGACAGGTACACATGGCAAGAGACATCTGAGGGGTTAGACGGCAGCAGTGCATTAGAGGAGGGGAGGAGCTTCAGCTAAGCTGTTGTCTAAGGGTGCTGGCTTGGATCCGATGTCGGATCCCAGACCCATACATGATGAATGGTGATGAGGGTAACATCAGATTAAGTATGGAGGCTGGCCTAATGCCACAACAAAATGGCTTTCCCAAAATAACACACAGCCCTGGGCACTACTACAATTAATAACACACAGCACGCAAGTGTGTGCACTGGTATGATCAACTATTTATGCTATGGAATTCTAAATAGAATATAGTCTACAAGCAAAGGTCTTGCACAATATATATACAGATACTTTAAGATACAAGCTCAAGCAGGTCACCCACAGTGGAGCTTTTGTGTGTGGTAGCACTTGCATTCAAACTTCACTGGTAACAATCGAGAAATTTAGTCGCCCTCATCTGCATACAGAGAAAGTCACTGTTCTTTCTTCTGTGATGGTTACTTTCATCTGTCCCCAACACTTTACAAACTTTTACCAAGTACTGAAAATAATGAATTATTAGGATGCACATTCTCCTCTCTCTCTCTCTGTACTTACTGGGCTTCAAAAGCCTGTTTTTTTCAGAGAACCTGAGGAGGTAACGCACATCATTTAAGCAGCACTCTGTGCTCAGTCACAATTCAAGCGTGGAATTTTCAAGTTCTTCTTCTATTCAGATGTTTTCTTTTCCAGGGTCTTCATCTTCCAAGTTCCAAACACATGCCAGCAGATAAAATGATGATGCAAAACTGCCTCAGAATGTCTGTGCATTTTACAAAACAAACACACACAGATGTATGTATGTTTATGGGTGATAAAAACCTTGTCATCACAATAAACAAAACATGCTGGAGGGATAGGTTCCTGACCCGGAGACTCCCCATGCTCTGGAATGGACTTGCCTTACATGTCAAAGCACAGCGCCTCCTTCACCCTCTTCAAAAGGAACCTTGACGACTGGATGGGAGATAGAAAATTTACCTTGGGGATGACATCTGTCTCCCGTCCAGGGAAGTAAATATTGGTGGAAGAAATAGCCAGGGAATTGTGTCCAGGCTTATATAGGCCCTAGGGCCAATAGCCTAGTACCAACCTATGAGGCGGATCCTGGCACCTGAGAGGCAGCTGACTTTCTCCTTATTCAACCTAGTGAGTGGGACATCAGTGTACCCCAGTATCGAGTTACCTAGGACTAGCGTGTTGGGCATGCTGTTTTGTCTTGGGGGCTTTGGTTGAGTGGCACACTGTTTAGAAGAGTTGTGTCTCGTGATCAGTGTTGTGGTAGTGCATTTCTGCCTTGGAGGTCTCTGCTGTTTGGATAGATTTTTGAGAGCCTACACAAAGGTGGGTGTGTGGTTTGTGTTTTTATGGAAGACGGTGCTGGTGTGTTTTCTGGAGGGCTGTGTGTTCCATATGGTGTGGTGCAAGTGTTGACCTTCTCTTGACCAGCTATTCCAATCTTAGCTGGAGATTGCGTGACTTCCAGTTTGGATATACAAGTGCAAGTCTGATTGTTTGGAGGTAAGAGGAGAGGGTTGTCCGTGTACATGAGGCAGTAGCTACATTGCCTCAGGATGCCCAAGTTCACCAGGTTAAGAGGAGAAAGCACAGGGAACTGATCTCTAGACATGCCTGGAGGGGTGAGCATTTAATAATTATTGCCTTACCAGACACCTGCAGCAACTGGAAGGACCCCAAAAGTATCTCACCAAGAGGATCAAAGGGCCCAAACAGATGCCATATGCTGCCCGGTTAAAGAAACTCAAGCTCTACTCAGTGGCATACCGCCTGCTAAGAGGCAATCTGTGTCTGACGTATAAAGCCATGTCCAACCCGGAATTAATGGACATGCTGCACCTCAGAAAATCCAAATCCCATCGAGCTACATGCTCGAGAGACTTGAACCTCAGCACTGAAATAAATAGGACATGCTGGAGGGAAAGATTCATAACCCAGAGGCTCCCTTCACTCTGGAATAAAATCCCAGTCCAGGTTAGGCAGAGTCTCTCATTGACTCTTCAAGAGGAATCTTGATGAGTGGATGGGAGATCGTAGGTTTACTCCGGGTATCACTTCTGTGTCACTGTTAGAGGCACAGTATACTAACCTCGAAAAAGGGCATAGCAAAATTCATTTTAAATGGGTGGCGAAAGCCAAACACACTCTGGCTAGGCTTATAAATGCCCTAGGGCAGATAGCCTAGTATGAACCTATGTAAAATTGCCTCTAGTTATGTATACGTATATAACATATGTGTGTGCGCCCCCTTTTTCTACACACATTACATCCATTTTACCTAGTTTAAGGTTGCTGGGGGTAGACGTCTTCAGTGGCAAACTGCAACCACAAGGCAGCAATGAGCCCTGAATGGGTGACAGCCCATCACAAGGAGCAAGCATGCGCACACCTGCTCACGCATGCACAGCCAACTTAAAAATAAGACAACATGCATACTGCCAAAGAGGTAAGATGACCTCTTAAAAATTATTACTGTTAATGTTTTACAAATCTTTTCAGCTGAATAATCTTCCAGGGTACTGGCATCACAAAAAACAAAAAACAGTATTAATAGTCTCCCAAACATTTTTGCATCTCTGAAGTAGCAAAGGCCATTTCATAACATTAATCTTAGCTTTATGACAGTCAGCTCTGTTGAAGCAGAGTGATAAAGCCCCAACTACAACCCAAAATAGCAGATTCTGATTACTGGCTCAGGCACCTGTTGGAGCTGCCATGTGGAGGTCCGGGATGACAAGGCTTAGCCTGCTCACCTACCTTAGGTGGGATGGGAAGGTAAGCTTGTGGCACACATTCCATGGCAGAATCCCCTGTGAGATCACGTGTCTCACAGAGGTTCTTGTCTAAGTGGGGAAGGGCCGACGGATCACATCACACATGGAGTTGTGCATAAGCATCACAAAGCCCCACTGCAAGCAATCCCCCTTGGAAGCTTACAAGCATAAACACACACACCACTTCTACCATACAGGTGTCAGCTATAGATCCCAATTAGATCCCAATTTACCCAACTCTTGCCTCAAGGAATGAATGGATTCACTGGAAGACCAGGAGAAGTAGGCTCAATAACCACAAAGGATATGGGCCAAAAAGAAAACAGAAGTGTAGCCTTGCTGGTTTTAGATTCCTATTTTCAAGATTACCCCCTCCCTCAGAAAAGTCTGCAACAATGCTGGGAAAACTATTCAGTCTGTAAACATCTTGACAATGTGTTTGTACATGTGCTTATTTAAGGTACTGCTTAAATGCCAGTTAAAAAAAACAGTACTGTTTAAAATTGCCTGTTAAAAAAAATCAGCGTTGTTTAAACTGGTACAATTCCAGAACAAACATTTTCAGGCTGCACAAAATGGTATGAACTACATTAAGAGATACTGTAATATAATTTCCTGTTCACTGAACCAGTGATTGAAATGTATACTTTACCAGAATCCACAGAGTATATAATTATACAATTATCCTCTTCAGATCTTTGCATCATGTTTCATAAAGTATTACACAATGTTTTGCTGAACCACTTTTCAACATATATAATGCATATTATGTCTGAAAATACGCACTAGTTTAGAAAACCCATCATTTAAAAAAGAAAATAAAAAAAATAATCATTCCAAATGTACTGTTTCCCAAAAAGAAGCAGTAGGATGGGATTTTTTTTTTCATCCTCAAAACTCATTACTATTTGAGACTGCTCTACCTCAAACAAATAACTGCATCATGAATGTGGTACACTTCATCAGTTCAAGGAGAATGGATCAGTGAGACTAGGCCTCTATTTCTGACAAGATTCTTGTAACCTTTGAAAATCCAGAGAACAATGTAGAGCCTTTCTAGAAATGGACTTGCTAAAATAAGAGGGCTAATTTTGCAAGCACTCTATGACCGATGAACCAACTTCTCTGCAAACTGGTTGCAGTCAGGATGTTTGCAGCATGGTGGAGAGAACATCTTAGTAATAAAAAGAAGCTACAGGAGACAGTTGAGGTGCACTAAAGATATACTGCTGATGAAATTCAGGAGCAAAAACGCAGTGTAAAACAATTTCCTGAACATATAAAACCATCCCGGGTACAAAGAAAGAGTTAATGAAGGCTCAGAGTCAACTCAACTACTAAACAACAAAAAATGCTAAAAATAGGTAACTATGACTTTGTGAAACAGGCAGTTCTTATACATGACAATCTGCCAAGTCAGCAGGTGTCTTCAATACTGCAAGCTCAGTGGCGGAAGCAGTTACTGATGTCACTTCAGTTTCCCAAAGTCCTGACAAAGGCTGGTCTTGATTTCACTGCATTTCAGTCTCGTGAACTGTAATGATGGAATACATGAAAAATTACACTGAAGGTACAATACTACTTGTACATACCACATCAGCTAGTCTCTGGGGAAACTTCTTCAACGTTAAACTTACTATTGCCTCCTATGATATCCCCCAGCTCAGTAAAACTCTCAAGTTTCTGTAGATCCTACATAAATGTCAATTTTTTGCTTCAAAATGCACTAATTGTCAAGGTTTTCTCCCCAGGCCTCTGCTGAAAAAGGGCTTTGGCTCAGTCGGACTAATCCTGGTCAACAAATGTCAAATAAATAAATTACATGCACCAACTGTTGATGCAAATACTGGCATCTCATAACTGGCAAGAAGGCCACATCTTGCCTTGTACTTTTCAGTTTGATCAACCCCTCAGTTATGTACCAATAAGCACAACCTGAAAGAGACAGAACCAAAAATAAGTTATATGTTTAGCTGGCTGAGGGGAAAATCATCAAACTCATCCAGAGACACAGAATTACAGAGGCTGACAAGAAACAGGAGGGACACAGGAAGGGAAACAAGTACCTATTCATATGGATAACTAACATGATGAACATACTATTTGTGTCTTTCGGCTTTTCCCGGTTAGGGGTCGCCACAGCGGAACTTCGGTCCGCTAATGATTGGCAGTTGATTTTTACGTACCGGCTTGCCAGGCCTGATGCACAACCTTCAACGAAGGTACGCCCATTCATGCACGCCTCCACGCAGAAGACGCTCTAGCTGAGAATCGAACCGGACAGTGTCTTACTGTGAGGCAACAACGCTACCGCAGCACCACCACCGCGAGTCATAAATTACTTTAAAGACTTTCTGAAATGGATGACTTTAAAAAAAAATGTCAACCTGCAAATTTCAACCTCACTGTGAGAATAAAGCCACAGGAAGGTCAAAAGGCAAGGATAAAAGAAGCATTGCCTGGATGCAACAAGAAGCTATATAGGACTGACTCCTGAAATCACAACCAAATCGCAACCAGGCAATGATGCTTGCTAAAGCTGCCAACTGACAAAAAAGTAGTAATGGAAATACCATCAAACAGAAACATTTCTGAAATCTAAATGGAAAAAAGCTGTAGCCCTGGTGGGCAGGATTTTCCAACTGGCAGACAACTAAACACTTGGAAATGGTTTGCTTTAGTCACTGTATGCACATCCTTACTTGGTGGAAAGGAAATAATTGCTTTAAGTACCTGACCTCCCATATGTTCCTTATATAAACCTTGAGCTGCATATCAAAAGTATGAAGTGGTCTCTCACAGCAAAAAAAAAAAAAAAAGTTGAGTGTTCGACAGTGCACTTCTGGGAACAACCAACTGCAGTGAAAACCAAGCCATACAAAGGCCATCAGCTGTGATATCTGGTCAGCTTGTATTATAACCATCAAACAGTATCCTCTGAAATATAAACTTCAGAGTTATTGAACCAACTAGTTAAAATGGAAAACAGACAAGCTGACAGTCATGAAGCTTAATGTCACAAGAAGGCTTTGCTAAAATGAATTCAAGGAAGCTCTTTACATAACCAATTCTTTTTTTAATATGATTTTGATTGAGCATGAATGCTAGAAACATAGCTTGACTCTAGAACAATGGAGATTAAGATCAATGTATTTAAGGTACCAGACAAGCCCATCATCAAGCTTTAAAATTACTAACAGGGGAAGTTCACAGCACCTCTTCGCCCATCACAGAAATCTGATAAGTAAAGACATTCTTCCTGTTTCAATCACCTTTAAATGAGGATCAAGACAATCAGATGCAGCCAGCTGTCACTCTAACTAGGGAAACTTCCTTAGCTTAAGAAAGGAGCAGTTCCTGCATTCCCAAGGACTAAAACTTGAAACCTTACAGTTTTCGGCCGTACTGAGCAATAACGATGAACTTGTGCCTTCTCTTAATTTTGCAGTGAGACACAGTATTAAAGCAACAGCAGAAAGGTGTACAAGAATCTTCTGTTACCATTTGTCTGAATAGAGAGATAAAATCAGCAAGCAAAGGAGAGTGGTGTTGCTGGAAATAAATTCATCCTCAAGTCTTGGTGAGTAACTTCAAGAGGTGGACCTGTTTTTTTTTTTTCACAAAATCTCACCAAAATGACATTGATATATTGACTGCATTTTATACAGCATATATCATGGACAGAAATAGGTTAAAAATTTAAAAAGATAGCTGACTGCACAAGACCCAAGATAAAAAGTGCCCAATCCTGGTAGATGCATTGCTGCCAGGAATGGAAAACATGACAGTGTAGAATCCTCAAGACAAGGAAACATTCCTACAGTGGGGTTAGGCCAGGCTCAGTGGAAGATGCCCCCCCCCCCCCTGTTGGAGAAGGAAGTAGCAGTCCGCAAAAATGAATATGCCAAAACAGAGACAAAGATGATAGAGTGGACTACTGAAGATAAGAAAAATTAGAGTGGACTATTGGGGATAAGAAAGAAATTATGTACTGTTACTATTATGCAATAAGCCCAGAATTTCCAGGCAGAATATATACAAAAAGAGTGATAGAGAAATCAGAGTAAAGAAAAATACTTGCACATGAAAAACTTTTAGAAGCTTCAAGTAAAAAATTGTGTTCATTAATACAAAAGATTTCTGAAAAACATTATACAGACCAAAGAAAAAATTTCCAAGATGCCTGCACATTGAGTAACAGCTTAACTCTAGCTCCCCCAGTGTGAAAACAGAAACTCAACTGAGAAGGCAAGTGGACTTTTGTGTTATGGGTAAATTCAGTCATTGACTAGTAAGTGTACTGCCTGGATGCTAGGAAAAAAATACAGATCACCTGGGAAAAAAATCAGCTACAAAAAGTGAGAAAGAAACACTGACTGGGGAAAGTTCTGCAGCTGTTCAGCAAAAAGCAATGCAACCTTCAGACATGACTTCCAATAATCTACAGGAAGATTTAAGACAACTGTGCAAAGACCTGGCAAAAATAAATGAAATTGTGATTAAATATATCAACACAAACAATAAAAGGCTGGAAAAAATGGAAAAAGCCTTAAACAGATATTCAGACGAGGTGATAAAGTTGCAAAATCAGGAGGTTGAAATGAAGAAAAATCTGGCTGAATATGAGAAGGCTCAGGAAGAAATGTTTCAAAAAATAATAGAATTACAGGACAGAGCCCTTAGGGAAAATCTTAGACTTTCAGCTATTGCACAGAAGCTGGAAGGAACAGACTGCATTAATTTTATTAAAGCACAAATAAGCAACTGGACTGGTATTCCACAGTAGGAGTTGCCAGCTGAAAGGGCATATAGTGTGTATGCTTCAAACAGGGCTAAGAGGAAGCAACCTAGACCTTTTATAATAAAGATGCAATCATACAGCAGGGGGAGCCGATCCTGACAAAACAGTGGCAGAAGGGAAAAATACTAAAAGTGGGAGACTACAATTTGTTTGTGAAGAATGATTACCCATTGTACCCAAGACAGAAGTGGAGTAAATTCATTCCACTATTCAGGAAATTTCGAGATGCAGGTGTGAGATTCAAATTGCTATACATAGCTGTCGTCAAGGTATTCTTCCCTCGGGGGACAAAATCATTTTTTTTTTTTTTGAAGAAGTACATGCTAAGGAGGAAATACAAAAATGTATCCAACAAAAAGTGAGCTGTGAAATAGAAGGGGGTTCTGCTTCTTGTTCTGGTAATAAAAGATCACAGAAAGATTGTACCTGTGAAACCTTTCCACTGTTTTTTGAAATATGTCACATAGAACAAGAAAATCTGGAAATATTAGACTTTTTCAGAATATGTTGGACCTGTGGGGGACACTAAAGTACATGCCCCTACTTCATGTCATTAATGTTTGCAAAAATGATTTGCAGAGGCGAAGAGAGGGAAGATAACTAACTAAAGAAAACATTTTCTTAATACTCCTATTTTTGTGGTATGTGGTTTTCCCTGCATGTTATAAAGTTTTCTCAGTTATTTTTAAGTCCGATGTGGACTGCAACTAGGTGCTGATGTTCTTTCGCCCTTCTTTCTCTCTCCTTGTTCAGTTCTAAGAAATGTTGGCACTGCAATGTATTAAAAAAGCCTGGTTAAAATAGCATGACAAAAGAAAAATGAATGTGCTTTTTCTCATTTTTGCGTGGCAGGATGACTAGATTAAGGACTTTAGATTGATTCCGTAGCACATTTTAAGAGAAAGCAAGTAAATGAAAAAATATCGGATATTATGAGTCTTTTTCCTAGCAAATGAATGTATGCTTAGTAGTAATTCTGTACCTGGGCCTCATGTCTCCATGGAAACAATCTGATAAACAGAAACTGACTGTCTGGTTCTCATGTCTTCATGGAGACAATCTGATAAAGAAAAATCGGTTACAGTCTGGTGGAAAGTGATTGGCTGGGGAGAAAATAAAAGAAGAGAAACTGGCTAGGAGATGATGTTTCCTAAAAGCATTCAGATGTTCTCCTAGCTGGGAGAGCTATAAAGATAAGACAACGCCAGTAAGCACTTAGTAGTAACCACAGGCTGCACCATGCATTTCAACACGGATGCCTTTCTTTTCAGTTAACTCAAGTCTATGAGTATGGCAGTCAATTTGGGATATTTTGTTCCTATTAGTAGGGTAAAACTTCAACATGTACACAGTTTCTGTGTTAGTATTAAATTAATAGGTTTTAGGGAGGTTTGTTTTTTGTTTGAGGGCTTTCAATAAAACAAAAAGTTCTGTAAGATGTGACATAGGCTCAAACGGATATGGCAAGAAACAACTATATAAAAGTTCAACCTTCCAAACAGTGTATGCATATAACACAAAAGCTGAAAGTAGCCATTTACCAAAAAAGTGTTCAAAGTGTGTACTAGGCTAATGGCCCTAGAGACTTTACAAGCCTATCCCATAGAAGTGCCCTGGCATCGTGCCACCCAACATTAGCTCCCAGTGCCTCTATCAAGTAGAGTCACTGGAGTGATCCCCAGGGTGAACTTTCTATTTCCCATCCACTCATCAAGATTTCTCTTGAAGAGGGCCAGTGAGGTGCTCTGCTTGACATGTATATTAAGTCTATTCCAGAGCATGGGCAGTCTCTGGGTTATGAACCTGTCCTTCCAGCATGTTATGTTGATTGTGGTAATGAGGTTGAGGTCTCTGGAGCATGTGGTGTGGAGGGATTGGGATTTCTTTAGATGTAGCATTTCAAACCGAGCTGGGTCAGACATGGCTTTGTAAGTCAAGCACAGATCGCCTCTTAGTAGACGATATGAGATGGAGAACAGCTAGAGTTTTTTTGAGTCTGTCCATGTGGGACATGTGTTTAAGGCCTAGAATCCTCTTTGTGAGGTACTTCTGTGGCCATTCCAGTTGTTGCATGCGTCTTGTGAGGTACATGACAAATGAGGCATTATACTCTATGACTGGCCTAATGAGGGAAGAGTAGAGAGAAATGACTACCTGTTTCTTCCTGGATGCAAAACCCTTAGTAATGAGATGTGCCACACAGAAGGACTTTCTGACCACAGTGTCAATGTGGTGGTTGAAGGAGAGGTTAATGTCAACCTGTGTCCTCAGATCTCTTATAACGCCTTCAGTCTTCACTGGGCTCCTAATGATGTGGTAATTAGTGGGAACTGAGTTCTTCCCAAAGGGGATGACCACGCATTTTGTTGGCATTAAACTTAAGGCCAACCAGTCACTGGTCTCAGTGAGGCCTTTCTGTAGAATGTCTACATCACTTTGAGAGTTAATAATGACTCCCAGCTTACAGTCGTCTGCGAACTTGGTCAGCCAGAGTCCCTCCGTGTTGGCCTGGACTTCTGAGAAGTAGATGCCAAACAGGAAATGAGCCAGGACTGATCACTGAGGGACTCCACTCGTGACTGATCAGCAGTCGGACTTGGAGTCCGCTACTTTCACATAATGCGTTCTTTCTGTGAGCCAATTTGCAACCCACCTAGTGATACAGGGGTTGATGCCTTGTTTGATTAGTTTATCAATAATTCATGAGTGGGGAATGGTATCAAAGGCCTTGGCCAGATCGGGTAGGCTGTATGAACTTGCCTTGCTCTCATCCACAGCTCTGGTGACTGACTCAAATAAGTCAACCAGGCTGAGCAGGCATGATCTACCTTTCACAAAACCAAACTCAATGGGATCTAGAGTTTGGAGATTCCCTATATCCTTCTTAATTAGGTCCATGATGATACGCTCCACAGCCTTACATATCAGACTTGTCAGGCTAATGGGGCAATAATTCCTAGGATCTGTAGTCGCTCCCCCTTTATGGAGAGGGATGACTGTAGCAGTGCGCCATTCAGTAGGGACAAAGCCTGAGGTGAGGCTGTAATTGAACATGGCACACTGATGTGGTGTCAGTTCACTTTGGGAAGCTGTATTCTTGGCCTTGGACAATGCAGCTTTAACCTGTGCTGCAGTAATGCTGGGTGCTGGGCATTCCTCCAGTATTGTGATTGGTCCATTAGGAGGGGGGGGGGGTAAAAGTGGCACTGAATCTGTAAGGCAGTATATTGGCAATATCTGTTGGCTCAGTATAGGAGGTACCATTGTGCAGTTAACTCACAATAAACCTGGGTATTGCCATGGAGATTCTGGATATAACTATAGAAGGCTTTGTGGCTGTTTTTAGTGTCTACTGCAATTCTGCCTTCATAGCTGGCTTTAGAGGTTTTGCTGAGGGATCTCAACTTTTTGAGGCTAATAAGGGAGTTTTTCCAGTTTTGGGACTTCACTTTTTTCTGCAACAGTTTCTTCCTTCTGTTGTAGAGTTTATTAATGGCAGGGGACCACCAAATTGGCTTCCTTTTTTTGGAGGAGAGACATAAAAGTCGGGAATAATAAATTTTAACACAATGACGCTTTCTGTAATGTCTTTAAATGTCAATGGTCTCACAGATAAATACAAAACAGAAAGAATAGTGAACTATATTAAAAAATGTACTGTGCAAATAGCTATGTTAGATGAGACACACTTGGAAAGAACAGAACATATAAATTTGATAAAGAAAGGTTTTCAGGATGGTTATTCAGTGGAATATCTGGGACAACGGAAAAGAGGAGTACTTACATTAACTGCAAGAGGAACTCCAACAGTGATAGCAGAGAATAAAAAAAAAGACAATAATGGAAGATTTGTAGTGCTAAAGGGCTACAGGCAAGGTAGGAGGATTACACTGGCATGTATTTATATTCCACCTAAAACTGCTGTAATGGAGGTTCAGAAAATTCTGGGAGAAATAATCAGGTTTCAGCAAGAAATATTACTTGTAGGTGGGGAATAGAATTTGATCTGCAGCAGTGAATATGTGTCTGGGGGCCACAGAAGGGAAAGTATAACAAAGGAGGGTAGAGTTTTGTAGACATTTTTAAAATATTTGGCAAGGGAGATGTGAATTCAGTAATAGTTCAGAGTGAATTTACATGTTATTCCTCAAGATATAAAACTTGGGCTACACTACATGGATTTTACATTTCACAGGAACATGTGCATTTAATTGAAGGTATTGATTTGCACCCAATAACTACTTCAGATCATGTGCCAATAATAACAAATAAAAACACAGGATAATGAAATAAAAATGAGATACTGGCGCTTTCCCATCTATCTGTTGAAGAGTGAGGAACTTAAGGAATGGGTAGTGGAGATTATTCAGGAGCTACTTGAGAGGATAGAAATTACTTCTGAAAAAATAGCTAGGGAGTGGGATACAATCACGGTTGAGTTTAAAAACAGGGTGGAAATAAAAGAAAGGAAGTTATGGTTAAGAAGTAACAATGATTATTTAGAGGGACTAACGAATGTTAAAGTACTGCAGAATAAGGGGAATCTCACAGAACAAGAGGAGGACAACTGCAGAATGCTAAGCAGAAAATAAAGAATTACCCTGATAAGATACACGAGTTTAGAGAGATTGCTGTTAAGCAACTGTCTTTAGATAACACTAGAGCACAAAAAACATTTAGCACAACTCAGGCAACAGAAAGAAGAAAGGGATATCACCAAGCTTAGGAAGCCTATAACAAGTAAGGTTACAAGAGATCCTGCGGCAGTATTAGAAATATTTTGGAAATTCTGTGAAAGTCTGCATAAAAGCAGAGAAATATGAAAATCAAGAAAAGAAACAAATGGAAATGTTTATGGCAGAATTAAATATGCCAAGATTAGATGTAGATGAAGCTCAATTACTAACAGGATCGGAGGAGATGAGATAAAAATTGTGATGTCTAACCAATCTACAGGAAAGACCTCAGGAATAGACGGTATTCCTGTGTAAGTTTGGAAGGTAGGACGGAAAAAATGATAAAGATCTTGAAGGTTTTGTTTAACAGTATTTTTAAGAGAAGGAGTACCAATATCCCGGAAGAAAGCAGTGGTAGGTGTTATACCCAAAGAAGCTAAACATCCATCAGGTCCAGCTTCATACAGGCCCCATTTCAATACTAAACCACAATTATAAAGTGTTCCTGTCTATGATGACTAAAAGAATGGCAAAAGTAATGCCAACATTGATAGATATGGTTCAATGTGGTTTTGTGGAGGGGGAGGCAAACATTAACAGAACACTGATGATCCAGAGGGCAGCATAATATAATAAAATATCACTGTTGGTGGGTCTTGCTGCAGAGAAAGCATTTCACAGAGTAAGCTGAGATTTTTTATGAGCAGGGCAATGGAAGCATTTGCCTTTCCTGAAAAAAAATTTAAGGTTGATTAGGAGGCTATATGAGGGATTGGAGGTGAAAAGTAAAGTGGATGGGCTCCTCTCTGATAATTTCTGCTTTAGCAGAGGAACCAATCAGGGGTTTCCTCTTTCCCCTTTGTTGTTTGCATTATATTTACAACCACTGGCAAAGAAAATAAGGGACTAAAAAATTCAAGGATATAATTCGTATGGTAGTCAATTACTGCTTTCTCCTCCCCTCTTCTGTATTATAGTTATTTCTTCTATTACCACTCTGGCTGGACTTTTCCCTCCTGTAGCCTATATGAAGATAACTCTCCTCCGCTTAAAAAAAAATATACATATGTGTATGTGTGTGTGTGTGTGTATATATATATATATATATATATATATATATATATATATATGTGTGTGTGTGTGTGTGTGTGTATATATATATATAAATATATATATGTGTGTGTGTGTGTGTGTGTGTGTGTGTGTATATATATATATATATATATATATATGTGTGTGTGTGTGTATGTATATATATATATATATATATATATATATATATATATATATATGTGTGTGTGTGTGTGTATATATATATATATATATATATATATATATATATATATATATATATAAATTCTGTATTTACTATTATATTTAGGCATGATTTGAATGTGTTCTGTTTTTACCTCCACACCCATACCATTATTACAAACAATATCACTGTTGTACTTACAGTTTGATTGTACTACTACCTCTCAACATATTTTGTTCTTGCTGTATTTATATATCTTTGTATCAATTAATGTAGAGCTCTGTGATTTGAGTGTATCCTGTTTTTACCTCCATACCTATACCATTATTACAAACAATATCACTGTTGTTCTTACACTTTGATTGTACTACTACCTCTCTACATATTCTGTTTTTGTGTTTATATGTCTTTGTATGTAATTAATGTGGAGCTTTTCTCCCTGGGCTTCCGCCGAAAATGGGCTCATTTAGGCCCAGTTGACTTTCCTGGTAAACAAATGCAATAAATAAAACAAATTAATAAATAGTCAAGAAAAGGTGGCTGTATTTGCAGATGACATAACTTTATACCTGAAAAACACCAGAAAGACTTTATAGTGTTCTGGAACATTATGAAACAGTTTCAAATCTTTTTGGGATACAAAATTAATGAAGATAAATTTACTGTTGCCTTTATGTACCCACATATGAATTCATTCAGCAACATCCATATTCAAGGGGACATGATAAAATGAAGTATTTAGCAGAATGGATTAAAATTATTCTGGAGTGGCAGCTAAGGTTATGTGGGAATAGACTAAACAAAAGATAATACAAAAACTGGGAAAACTGAAGCTTTATTATATGGATATGGATAGTAAGATACAAGCAGTTAAAATGTTTTAGTCCCATTAGTCTTATACACAGGTCAGATGTATTTTTATCAACCAGAGGAGAAGTTGTGGGTAGCAATTAAAGAGCTGAAGGACTTTATTTGAGAGAGTAAGACAGCAAGAGTCAAGTGGGATAAGCTGATTCTTTCAGAACAGGGCGGATTGGGATTACCCAATTTGAAGGGTATTTCAGAGCTATACAGTTAAGGCTCCTATACCTAGCACAAACAGAAAACTATAATTTAAAGTGGAAAGGGATGATGATGAAACAGTGGGGAAGCTCAAGAAACAAGGAGAGACTAAGATTTTGGATGCAGGCCTTCAAGAATAATCATACAGAATATTTTATCTATAAAGTAGCAGAAAGCATCCTAAGAGCTAAGCCAACACAGGACTAGAGAAAGGAGATTCTGCCAATAGGGACTGACTGCAATTACAGATAGGTAATTTATTGGAGAAAACTGGCAAAGGAACCACGGTATTAAGAGCAAATAAGTAGAGAGGGAAAGATGGTAGAATGGAAAGACTGCAGGTTAGAGATTGCCTTCCCTATGAAGGACTGATGGAGTTTAGGCAAATAGAAGGAAATGGGGGGGGGGTCCTAAATGAAAGACCAGCATTGATACAGTTTTTAGTAGAATTGACAACAGAAGCTTACATTAAAAAAGGAATAATTAGTACAGCATATAAATTATTGCATGACTATATGAATCAATCAGAGGAGGTTATTAGACTCCAGAGAATTTTTCCTCAAATAGACAGCAAATGTTGGAGATGTGATAGGGAAGAGAAAGGTAACTAGGAACATATTTTCTGGGAGTGCAGTGAGTTGGCAGACTTTTAGGATTCCTTGCAGGATGCACAGTTTAAGATGACTGGAGTGATGAGGGAGATGATTTTTCTGAACCATGATATACAGAATCCGAATTGCCTAGACATGGTAAGGCCTTGTTGTGTCTAATTATGGTGGCTGTCAAAAAAGCAATTACTAGAAAATGGAAATCAAAACCTAAACCAAATATACTAGAACTAGTGAATACAGTAACAGAGATAAAACAACTGGAATAGAGATGTTCAGAAAAGGGTAGTAGCAAATTACATAGGAAAAAATGGGAATTGTGGGAACTATATATACAGGAGAGGAATGCGGTTTAAAAGAAAGCAGGACTTAAATGATACATCTTGGAGAAATATCTATGAAGATCCTGTGGAACATAAAGATGATGACTGGACATTAGTAGTAAAAGAAAGAATAAGAAGTACAAATGTACAGGATATGAAATGGGATGAAGAAACTGCCAGAGAGATTGAAACAAAGTTAAGAAAAGCCTTAATTGGAAAAACCCCAGCCCCAGATCCAGCACCTAACTTCTGGCTAAAATTATTAACATTTTCACATGAAGCTTTAGCCACGAGTAAGTAATATTCATATGCACACCCTGAACAGATGAAAACCCGGTTAACACAACAGGAAAAAGAATGCTCCTACTTAACAGCAAACCTACAAGCTATCCTAAAAACTATAGACAAATAACTTGCCTTCCAACGATGTATAAACTATACAGTGGAATTGATGCCAACAGAGTTTAAAGTCATTTAGAAGAAAACGCAATCATGGCAATAGAACAAAAGGGTAACAAAAGAAAGTCATACGGAACAAAGGATCATTGTTAAAGTCATAATGGAGAACTGCAAAAAGAGGAAGAATCTAATTATGGCAAGGATAGACTACAAAAGTACATCTGACAGTATAAACAACCAGAAGTTCGCTGGAAACTCCAAATAAGGGCTCGCAACACAATCAGTTGAACTAGTTTATTGGATAACGCTCACAAATTCAAATGTTTTCGACACGCTTCTTCTTGGGCAGTTCATCTTTTTCCTTCTTAATGTCAGGATGTAGAATAAGAAGTTATGTACTCACCATAACGTTCCATCTGAGTAGGTAGCTTCATTTGTCTGCAACCTGTGGGTCTTGGATCCGATATCGGATCCGAGCCGGCAACTTGTTTCATAGCTAATGGATCTGAGCTCCTAGCTCCTCCCCTCACCCATAATCCCCTGCCAACCCTCCATGACCTCAGATCAAGTTTGCCCCTCAATATGTACTCAAAAAGGGTATTCCAACTCACATAGATCCACTGAAGGCCAGGGGGAAGGAGGGGGGGGGGTGGCTGCAGACAAATGAAGCTACCTACTCAGATGGAACGTTATGGTGAGTACATAACCTCTTAATCTGAAGTAGGGACTTCATTTGTCAGCAACCTGTGGGACAGAGTCCCCAGCTACCTGAATCTTGGGTGGCCATCATGGAAGGATATTGCGGAGCACCGCAGAGCCAAAGGATGCTCTCCCTCTAGAAATCACGTCCAGTTTGTAGTGGTTAATAAAGGTATGAGATGAGGCCCAAGTGGCTGCCGAACAAATATCATCCAATGGAACTCTAGATTTGAAGGCCGCAGAAGTAGAGATGGAATGAGTGGAATGTGCGTGAACTCCTTCAGGTGCGGGTCTCCCAGAAGCTTGGTATGCTAACAGGATACATTGGGAAATCCAGCGTGACAGAGATTTTTGATATTGCTTTCCCCAAATTAAATTTGGCAAAGGAAATGAACAGCTGGTTGGATTGCCTGTGACCAGCTGTTCTATGAGTATAAAAATGCAGCTGCCTATGAACATCTAATGAGTGCAGCTTGAACTCTCCTTTATTCTGATATTTAGGAAAGAAGACCGGTAAATTTATGGATTGATTTATATTGGTTTCTGATGCTATTTTGGGAAGGAAGGAGGGATTGGTCCTGAGGTACACTCTGTCCGGGTGAAAGATCAAATAAGGAGGTTTCACAGAAAGAGCTTGAAGCTCCGAAACTCTTTTCGCTGAAGTAATGGCTACAAGAAATGCTGTTTTCCAAGACAAGAATTTGAGATCTACTGAAGCAGCAAGTTCAAAAGGTGGAGCAGTCAGGGCTTGAAGAACTAGTGAAAGATCCCAAGGTGGTACAGCTTCTTTTATAGGGGGTCTAAGCAAAAAGGTGCCCTTGAGAAAGGTTTTACACAATTTGGCCGACATCAAGGGCCCTGTGTCATGTCCCACATGGTAATGGGAGATGGCAGCCAATTGCACTTTGACAGTTGAGCAACTAGCGCCTTCCTGAAAAAGTTCGGTTAGGAAGTTTAATATGGATGGAAGAGGAGCCGTAAAGGGATCTAGATTATGATGCTCCGCCCAGATGGAGAAACGTTTCCATTTACTGCGGTACACTTTCCTGGTGGAGGGCTTATGCGCTGCCACAAGGATGGCTTTGACTGGTGAAGAGATACCGGGAAGTCCTAACTAGGAGTGGAACTGGACCAACCAAGTCGTCAGCTTCAGACTGTCCAGATTTGGGGTCGGTAAGTTCGACGGATGGGAAATTAGATCCGGACTGGGATCCAGAATCCAAGGGGGATTCACTAGGTGAGACCACAGGTAAGGGAACCAATTTGCCGAGGCCAGAATGGGGCAATGAGGATCATCCTGCTCCCCAACCGCTAGGCTTTTTGTAAGAGCTGCAGCATGAGGGGTAGAGGAGGATAGGCATAAAGTAGACCGGGTGGCCAAGCATGCACCAGAGCGTCTCTTGGGGTTTCCCCCAGAGGGGGAATCAGAGCGAAGAAATTGCCACATTTGGTGTTTGATGGAGAGGCAAAAAGATCGCAGCAGGGTTGCCCCCATATTGCGAATATCTGCATCGCTACTAGTGGGTTGAGAGACCACTCGTACGGGGTAAGAAGGGTGTGGCTGAGTTTGTCCGCTAGGATGTGTTGGCCCGCCCCGGAATGTGCGTTGCAATCAGAAAGCGGTTGGTGGAAATCGCCCATTCCCACACTCTCATGGCTTCGTGGCATAGAGGGTAAAACCTGGTCCCCCCCCCCGTTTGTTGATGTACCAGACAACCGACATGTTGTCCGACTGAATTGCAATCGTTCCTACGGGGAAGAGATTCTGAAGTGCTTGCAACGCGTACAGCACCGCTCTCATCTCCAGAGCGTTGATATGCAGGGAGGTCTCTGTATCGTTCCATGTGCCTTGGACGGTCCTGCCTGAATAATGCCCCCCCCTCCCCACCCGAGGCGGGAGGCGTCCGTGGTCACCGTGGCGAGAGGGGGAGAGGTGCAGAAGGGTCGGCCCGTATGGAGGTCCGGAGCATGGAGCCACCATAGTAGAGCCCTCCTGCAGGCCTTGCTGATAGCAACGGGGTGATGGAGAGGAAAGGACAGAAAGGACCATTGTACTAGAAGGGTCCACTGCAGTACCCGCATGTTCAGACGGGTGCATGGAAGGTGCGTTATCGCTGCCGCCATGGAGCCCAGCGCCCTCAGGACCAATTCCGCTGGTGGGGTCTCTGACTGGAGGATGGTCCGCACATGGAGTTGCAAATTCTGCAGTCGTTCCAACGTCAGGAAGGCTCGTAGATCTCTGGTGTCTATTCTGGCTCCTATGAACTCCATGACTTGTGTCGGGGCCAGAAAGGATTTGTCGGCATTGATGGTGATGCCTAGCTGTGGGGCTAGGCGGAGAAAGAAATCTCTGGCTGAGCAAAGTAGATGCCTTGTTGGCACGGTCAGGAGCCAGTCGTCCAGGTACGGAAAGACCTGTATTCCCTGGAGTCTCAGGTGGGCCGCAATCACTGCTAATACCTTGGTGAACACCCTGGGGGCTGTGGTGAGACCAAAGGGAAGGACCCTGAACTGGTAGTGACAGTCTCCCAGCCGAAAGCGGAGGAACCTCCTGGATCATCTGTCCATTAGAATGTGGTAGTACGCATCCTTGAGGTCTATAGAGCACATCCAATCGTTCTCCCTTAGAAGGGGAAGAATAGATTGAAGAGTGACCATTCGGAATTTTTCCTTGGTTACCGACAGGTTCAAATGGGACAGGTCTAGAATCAGTCTCAAGTCCCCCGTCTTTTTTGGCACCAAAAAGAACCTGGAGTAGAACCCTAATCCGAGCTGGTCTTGGGGGACGGGATGGATGGCTCTTTTTCTTAGCAGCTGCTGGATCTCTGCGGCTGCAGCCTCCCTCTGATCGGGTGTACATCAGGGAGGTTCTTGAATTTGAGGACATGAAGTAATGGGATTTTGTATCCTCTGGATATAATTCGAAGCACCCAGCGGTCTGTCGAGATGGACTCCCATGCCGCTAGGTGCTCCGAGAAGCGCCCCCCCGACTGCCTCCAGAGTGGAGCAGTCGGGCAACCCTTCAGGACTGCTGCGTGGGCCGGTCAGAGAAAGGTTTCCTGGACCCAAATTTCCTCGGAGCCCCTCTGCCCCTGGGGCGGCGTCCTCCCTGTCCTCCTCTGCCACGAAGGACTGGTTGTCCGGAGCGGGTTGGGAATGTTGCGATTTCCAGAACCACATCTTCTTCTGACCCTTTTGGTTCTTCGAAAAGAACTGCTGGGGAGCAGAGAAGCGGCTTCCGACGGCAGACAACGTCTTCCTGTCCTTCTCGCTCTGGACAAGTGTCTCGCGAACTGTTTTGCCAAACAGGGCAGAACCATCGAAAGGGGCGTTCGCAAAGGGTGCTTTAAAGGGCTCCGCAAAGTCACAATGACAGAGCCAGGCCTGACGTCTCATGACTAGGCCCGCTCCGCTAGCTCTAGCGGTTCCCTCGGTGGCGTGGGACAATAACCGCATAGAGGTATTAGAAATGGTTCTCAGAGTGGCCATTCGGGTGGAGTACAATTGTTTGTCCTCCGCCGACATGGACTCAGAGGGGGAGGCAGTGTATTCTTTGATAAGATCCCGCTGCATCCTGATGACATGTGCCATATAGTTCAGAGACCTTACCTAAAAGGTCACTGAACTAAAAACTCGCTTTCCTAAGCAGTCCATCGAGCGGGACTCCTTGCTCGGTGGATGGACTGAGGGGCTCTCCTGAGCCAGTTCCCTCTTCGTGGCTGCCGCCGTCAACATGGCATCTACGGGGGGACCTTTGCTCCAGTGTGACCGGACTGCAGGGGGGCTTAATATCCTGTCCAGGCATTTGGGTATTGGCTCCACGGTGTCCGGGTCCTTCCACGCCCTGGTGGTAATAAGGTCCACCAAGGGGTCGGCTGGAGGAGACACCCAAGAGGTAGACGGGCCTGCTTCGAATGCCTCCAGAAACACTGACTCGTCGGAGGAAGCCTTGGGGGCAGCCCACCCACCTCTGATCATCAGCATCTCCATGATGTCTCCAAAGGAGACATCCTCAGGGGGTGATCTTGGGGAGCCTTCCCTTTCATCCAAGTCCGTGTTCTCAGTTAAGGACTCAGGGGAGTCCACGTGCCTCCTCTTGCACTTGTGCTTGCGGGGCACTTCCTCAGGGGGGCTGTCTGAGGAGGTCTCGCCAGCAACATCCTGTTCCAATGGAACAACCTGGGACATCGAAGCAGGCTGTCCCTGAGGCCGGGTGATGGAAGCCTGGCCCAGCAGAGAGGGAGTGCAGGGTGGAGCCGAGACAAGGGCCGGGGGTCCGGATGCACTCGACAGAGCCCTCTCCACTACATCTAAGGCTGAGGGGGAACCGCTCTCCCTGGGCTCCGAGAGCCGGTTCCCACTCTGATCCGATGAAGGGATCGGAACCGGCGCCGAGACCATCGGATCCGAAGGACCAGTGCGCTCTGACCTGGATGGAGCCGAAAGCACACTGAATCTCTCGGATCCGAAGCTCGGACCACGGCTCCGAGAGGGCGGATCAGACAGACTCGAGGGCGGGGTCGGATCCGAAGTACCAAGTACTGTCGGTGCCGACCCACCCCCGGCTCCGCCGCTGCTCGGCTCTGAACGCTCCGAACCCGGGTAGCGGGTCGGAGAAGGAGCAATTGGAGCGAAAAAGGGTGTCGAGCTCCCCCCCGAAGGGGGGGGGGGGAGGCAAGAGCACTCATCTGCAGCTGGGCCTGGATGAATCTTCGCATCATCCGGTCCAAGTCTGCATCTGACATGCTGAAAGTTGATCTCGACGAGGCCACCGAGGCAGGCCTGGAATGCCGCCTCGATGACCTCGATGGAGATCGGGCCTCCTCCTCCTCGTGCCCCGGGGAGAAGCAAGGAGATCGGAGCCGAGGAGGAGGAGACCTAGAAGCAGTGGAGGGAGAAGCCTGCTTAACTGGCGGGGCCGAAGCTGAGGCCTCGGCCCATCGTTTGTGGTGCTTCTCCTTCCGTTTCTCCCTCCTAGCCTCCCTGTCCTCCGGCGCTTTAGCGGGAGTTTGAGTCCCGGCCGAAGGAAGGGGGGCAGGAGTGGCAATGACCACAGCCTGTGGTAGTGCCACAGGAGCAGCGGAGGCCGAAGCCGAGTCCGGGGGCAAAAGTCGAGCCAGGACCAGCTTCGACCTCGCTCTTTCAGTGCCCTGGGGTTGAATGCTGCACAAATGGTACAGCCTGAGGAGAGGTGTTCAACCCCAAGGCACCGAACGCACCGAGTGTGGCCATCAGCCGGGGAGAGCTTATGGCCACACTTGGTACATTTAGAAAAAATGGCTTTTGGGGCCTCAGCCATACTTTAAAGAAAAAGGCGTGCTACACAAACACACAGGCCCCAAAAACACAAACACACACACTCACGACCAGCGAAGGGAGTGAAAACTATGTAAAAAATAAATATTACAGGGAACCTAACTCTTACACACTTTTTTAACTTTAAAGTTGAGAAAAGTTGACTAAGAAAAACAGACAACTGACTATTTCGCTACAGCTCAAAGGAATCCAGCCATCCACAAGCGCGGCAAACTAGATCTGAGGTCATGGAGGGTTGGCAGGGGATTATGGGTGAGGGGAGGAGCTAGGAGCTTGGATCCATTAGCTATGAAACAAGTTGCCGGCTCGGATCCGATATCGGATCCAAGACCCACAGGTTGCTGACAAATGAAGTCCCTACTTCAGATTGATGGTTTACCCATTAACAGAATTTCGGGAAAGTTGATTTGTTTTTTGGTATTAATAGTTATTCCTCTAATGAAATTTGTGATTATCTGGTAGCTGTTTATTTTTAAGGAGTTGACCTGAAGTTGTAGAGGTGTGCTCAAACTGAAAAGGAGGATCGTGAATTTGGAGGTACAAGTACAGGATGCAGTAACTCAACAGAATGTGATCCTCTGAGAATGAATGTTATACAGCCGTCTCATGATATAAAGGAAGAAGTGACTGCATTCCCTGTTGATATCAAGGAAGAAATTCCAGAAACCCTCCGTGATGTAAAGCAAGACGTGACCATAAAGCAGGAGAAATATGTGGAAAGCTTTCCAGTCTTCTGATGTAGTATTTCCAGAGAACATTCTTTACTGATGGAAACATATGCAGGACTTCCGACTACTGACGTTACGAAGGAAAAGGATGAACTGCCCATTTGTATGAAGGAGGAAGGGAATGAACAGCGTGGAGAATATCCTCAAGTTGCACCTAGCAGAATTCGTGGCACTGTGTCTTTACCTGCCTGGAGTAAAGTTGCCAGAAATAGGTCTGTTGGGGTATTAAAGTCAGAGTTTGGTATGAACAGCACATCTTCATCCTCGTCTGCTAAACTTACTAGGATTAGATCATTCCTGAAGCCAAAGTCTGAACCAGAGTCTGAAGAAGTATGTCGAAAACTAATGAATTTGTGAGCATTATCCAATAAACTATTTCAACTGATTGTGTTGCGAGCCCTTATTTGGAGTTTCCAGCGAACTTCTGGTTATTTATTCGTGGTATTTTGGTTCGCTTTCATCTCTTTTTTGACTTGGTTGTGACATTTGACAGTATTCCACATTTATGGTTAAAAAAGTGCTTAAAAATGTATAAGACACACCCTACACTGATTGATTACATTACAGCGACAAAAAAACAGTGGCAAACCACCATGACATAACGGACAAATTATTATTCCAGGGATAAAAATTCAAAGGGGGATATTCCAGGGTGTCTCTTTCACCTCTGCTCTTTTGCCTTGCCCTTAACCCATTAAGCTGTCTCCTTAACAGATTTGGTCATGGCTACAATGTGGCTCACAGAAAACAAAGTGCAAAGACTTTTTATATATATATATTTTTTGTGGATGACTTAAAACTGTACAGTTCACCATATGAGGGAATGAATACACAACTGCAAGTGGTCAAAACTTTTTCAGACGATATAAGAATGTCATTTGGTCTTGATACATGTGCATAAGCAACCTTTAAAGCAGGAAAGCTGCAGCACCAAGAAAACAGCCTGATACAGGAATGTGATATAAAAAAACTTGAGCAAGAGGGAGTATAGAAATATCTGGAAATTGATAAAGTATCAACAATAAAACATAAATGCAAATAAAACTTAGTAAGGAATATTTTAGAAGACTAAAATTATTATAGAAAACAATGCTGGCATCTAGGAACGAAGCCCAAGTTATAAGCCAATTTGGTCTTCCTGTCCTAACCTACAGCTTCGGAGTGACTGACTGGCCCCAAAAGGTGTTGGATCGGCTGGACAGGAAAACAAGAAGAGTGCATTCATGCTCATAAAATAATTCATAAAAATCAGTGTATACCAAGACTATATATTCCCCATTCTGAAGGAGATATGGGCCTTCTTGAAACTTATTACATATATAGATCTACAATCGTGAGACTGCATATGTATCTGCTGACCTCACAAGACCCAAACATAGTGAAAGTTTTAAACCATGAGGAGAATAAATCTAAGATGACTTCCCTTGCTTAGTTTAGCAGAAGCATATTGATGTCAAGCAGGAATGGAAATTAAACCAGAAGTAAATAAAAACCAAGCAGCAACTGCACGTGCCAAAAAAAACAAACAAAAAAAAGAATATAAGGTGAAGGATCAGGTGGGAAGGCAATAAATGCGGAAAATGCAAAAATATAGTTGCAACCATAGAAAACTTAACCTCATGTTGATCAGGATCGATTGCAGGAATGGTTAAGGAGAGATGAATTTAAACCAAAAGGCAAAAAGTTACTATTGGTGGGCCAAGACAGTGGACTACGAACATATCGATTTACTAAGTCCATTCAACATGTGAGAGAAACTGAGAAATACAGGTTTTGTAAAAAAAAAGAACTGGAAACAGCCGCACATCTTACTGTTGGTTGTAATAAACTAATGGCAGACGGCCTGTATACTGAAAGGTATAATAATGTCCAAGACTGTTTCACTGGAGATTGTGCAAACATTATAATACTGAAATAGCTTAAAAACATTGGAAACATGAGCCACAAAGCATTACAGAAAATGAAGTTTATATCACATATGATCCTCCATTACCAACCATTCAAAAATATACGCGAGAAAACAGTAGTCCATGGGCACATTGCGGATGCTGGGAAGAGTACTTCTAGCTAATATTAAAGATTGAAACAATACTAATTTCATTAATTTTAATCAAAATTCAAGTGAGAAATGGGGTCCACTCTCCCATCTCAGTATTAGAAAGCCAAAAGACTTGGAGAAAAAAAAAAGGGGGTCATACTGGATAGAAGATATAATCAGGAAGAAAATCATCCTCAAGCCCTGGTGAGTACTTTCACAAGTTGGACCTTGTTTTTTAAAAAAAATCTCGCCAATCGACACTGATATATTAACTGCGGTTTACATAGCCTATACCAGGGACTGAAGTATGGTAAAAAATAAAGACAGCTAGAAGCACAAGTTCCAGGATGAAGTGTCCAATCCTGGTATGCTTACGGGTGACAGGATTGGAAAATAATGACTGTGTAGAACCCTCATGATACGGAAAGACTCCAACTATGGGGTTACGCCAGGCGCAGGGGGAGGATGGCCCCCTGTTGTAGATGGAAGTAGTAGCCTACAAAAACTGACAGGCCAAAAAACTGCCATAAAGATTAGAGAGTGGATTACTGACGATAAGGAAGAAATTATGCATTGTTACTATTTTGGCTAACAAAAATAGAAACAATATTATTTTCATGAACTTTAACCATACTTTGACTTAGGAATGGAGGTCCATTCCAGTCATGGTATTAGAAACCTAAAAGACTTGGAGAAATTAAATCGGTAGAACATAAATGCGCAGTATCAAAACAGACCACAATCTCTCGTACAACACTGCACACATGATAAACTGAAAATATCAGAACAAGCAAAAAACTTAGAAGATATGCAGATAAATATAAAGGAAAATTACAAGATAAGCAATTCACTGATGGCCCCAAAAGGTTTTGCATAGAATTGAGAAACAAAGCAAAAGGAATAAAAATACCACCAAAAAAATGAAACAGACATTTTGGCGAAATATTTAAAAAACCCTGTGGAACACAACAAAGACGCTGAAGGGATGGAAGTAAAACAGTAAGAGGTTCAA
Source organism: Protopterus annectens (assembly GCF_019279795.1). Lineage (NCBI taxonomy): Eukaryota > Metazoa > Chordata > Ceratodontiformes > Protopteridae > Protopterus > Protopterus annectens. Next base: position 1,086,671,649 of record NC_056739.1, on the reverse strand, counting down.
ATGTACAGGATATGAAATGGGATGAAGTAATGGCCAGAGCAACTGAAACATAAATAAAAGCTCCTAAATGGAAAATCCCAGGTCCAAGAAGCAGTATGTAACTTCTGGCTAAAAGTATTAAAATCTCTACAAAAGATTTAGCCCCAAGTAAGAACTACTACTAAGCCCATCTCAAATGCACACCAACCTGGTTAACAGGAAAAAGGATACACCTACTCGTTAAGAGTGAATCTGCAAGCTCTCCCAGAAACTAAAGACTAGTAACTTGCCTTCAGACGATGTGCAAACTGCAACTATATACTGGAATCGAAGCCAACAGCATTGTCATTTAGAAGAAAACTGAATTATGGCAACAGAACAAAAGGGTAACAAAAGAAAGCTGTACGGAACAAAGGCTCGTCTGTTGATAAATAGCCACAATGAAGAATTGTAAAAAGGGAAGTATGGCATGGAAAGATTACAAAGAAGCATTTGACAGCATCCTGCCTTCATGGATAAAGGAGTGCTTACACATGTATAAGATATACCCTTCACTGATCAATTAAATTACAGAGACTATGAAACAGTGGCAAACTACTTTGCAACTAAGCCATGATTAATGGACAAATTAGTCTTCTAGGGATAAAAATCTCAAAGGGGTATATTCCAGGATGACTGTCACCACTGCTGTTTCATCTTGTTCTTAACCCATTAAGATCCCTACTTAACAGATCAGGTCATGACTGCAATTCCTCTTACAGAAAACAACCAAATGTAAAGGATTATCTTCTTTGTGTGGATGACCCAAAACTGTATAGTTCATCACATGAAGAGTTGAAAGCACAACTGTTTAAAATTTTCTCTGATGATATAAGAATGCCATTTGATCTTGATAAATGTGCAACAGCAACATTTAAAGATGGAAATCTGCAGCACCATCAAATATCAATCTAGAACAGGAATGTCATATAAAGGAACCTGAGCAAGAGTGAGTGTATAAATATTTGGAAATTGATGAAGGACCGACAATAAAACATTAATAAATGTAAACAAAACTTGAGAATATTTCAGAAGACAAACTAATATTTAAAACTGCCCTGACATCTAGGAACAAGTCCAAGCTATAAACCAGTTTGCTCTTCCTGTTCTTACAGTTTTGGGGTGACTGTCCCCAAAAGTTATTTGATCAGTTGGACAGGAAAAGAAGAAAAATGCTGCATGTTTATCAAATGATAAATAAAAATTAGTGTATACCAAGATTATATACCCCTTGCTCTGGAGGAGGTATGGACCACCTCCAAACAAAGTATACGCAGAGAAATGCAGTTGTTAGACTGCATACATATCTGCTGACCTCATCAGATTTAAACATAGGGAAGGTTTTAAAACATGAGAATTTTAAGATGACTTCCTGCTTAGATTAGCAAAAGCATATTGGTGTCAAACGAGAATGGAAATCAAATCAGAAGTCGACAAAAATCAGGCACTTGAAAACGCCAAAAAAACTAAAGAAAGAATATAAGGAGAAGGATCAGATGAGAAGGCATGAAATGTGGAAAAGGCATAAATATTCTAGTAAATGCAGAAAACTCATGGAACAACCTTATGTCGATCAAGATTTGACAAAGGAACACTTAAGGAGAGATGAATTTAAACCGGAAGATGAAAGTTTAATATTGGCGATCCAGGATAGTGGACTACGTACACTTTGGTTTACAAAGTCCATTGAACACGTAGAAGGAACATACAAATGCATGTTCTGTAAAATGTAACTGGAAACAGTTGCATATCTTCTTAATGGGTGTGATACACTCATGACAGAGGGTCTGTGTACTGAAAGGTATAATAATGTGGCAAGACTACTGAACTGGGGGGATTGTGCAAATATTACAATATTGAGTTGAGATGCATTGGAAACATGAGACACAAACCATTCTAGAAAATGATGAAGTTTACATCACATGGGATCATCCATTACCAACAATTTGGAAAATAGATGTGAGAAAACCAGATAAAGTAGTCCATAAAAAGAACGCAATAGCAGCATTATTTAAATTGCTATACCTAGTGAATACAGATTCTCACGTACAGAGAGATACAAAGTCACAAAACAACAGCATTTGCAGGCAGAAACGAGAGCAATGTGGAAGGAGGATACACGGGCAGTTTCAGCAGTAGCAGGAGCAGTGGGTCTCATAAAATAGAATTTACAATCGTATTTAGATATGTTGCTGATGCATGTAACCGAATGAATTGCAGGAGGACTCAATTCTGGGCACGTTGCAGGTGCTGCAAACAGTTTTGCTAGATCAAAGACTGAAACGATACTAATTTCATGAACATTAATCATACCCTGACTTGTGGAAACTAAACAGAAAATACAGAGAATCACATTCCCCAGTGTTATCAACATGTTCCTTTCTGGAGTGTCCCACTGGTTTCCATTATCCTCTGCTTCATGGTGAACTGCAGCTTTACCCAAGGGCATCCTGCCAACACATTTACATCCCCTAGGATATCAGTAGCTGTCAGAATGGCACCTCAGTCTAATGTCCACTACAACAGTGCATGAGGGGTGGGGGCGAACCACTTGCTACCCTACCTGTTTACATACTACACCACTACCTAGCTGTCCAACTTCAACACTAGGGTGTCTGTGCCCAACTCCCTTTCCAGAGCCTTCAGAGCAAAGAACAGCACAAAGTTCCAGCTGGTTGAAGGACATCTTTGGTCCCAGGTGTCCACTGTCCCTGAGAAAGAAAGGAGGCCAAGTAATTGTACACCATTAACCTATAATGTGTTTTGAAGCAGGAAGGGAAGAACCACATTCCAAATAATGGGGTCAAGCCATCACTCCAGAACCTTGGTAACAGAGGTCTAAAATCAAAATAAGGTCTCGGAGGACATGTTGGCTTTGCATCCACAGACATCTCACAGTCTAGTGTAATACCTATATTATAAGGAGTGGAGATGGGGCTGTGAAGATCACTGCTACCAAAAGAGCCAAGTAGTGCAGGAAGGCCTAAGACAGGCTCCTCTGCTGTGTCCTTACCCAGGCCATCAAAGAAACAGCTTAGTATAAAACACCAGGAGCAAAAAGAGCTTCAACAGAACACTTATTTCAGCTTCCATAAAAACTTGCCTTTCTGATGAATGCCTGACCTCCAATTCCCTTACCTTCCCCCACTGGTCCAGGACTGTGTGAAGGGACCTTCCTGTCATTCTCTGAGTGAGCACCATCCAAAGCCGCCACCTTCAAAGATATTATGTAAACTTTGTTTTCCTGTACAGCTTCTGCAAGTAACATAGATAATTAACACTTGCATGAATGACTGATGTCATGCTCACGTTCATTTACCACTGACGTAGGTGTTGGCGCCTGTCCTGGTAACTTCAAACAAACTTAGGTGTCAGCATTTTGGCACTTAATATGGCAACTTCACCATGATCAATGTTATGCTCAAAATGGAAATGGCCAGCACAACAAAAACACATTTAAACTGTCAGCTGCAGGAAAGCACAGGGACGGACATACCTTAAAATTCTAAAATGTGACAAGGCAAAGGTGGTCTTCCTCCATGAAGAAAAAAATGCCCTCAGCCTTTCATTCAGTGGTTAGTTTTTTTTTTAATTTGTTTTACCCCAAAACAGCAAAGCAGGGACTACAGCTGTGAAATGGTCAGCTTTTCAGTCAAGGCTATTTTTCCCAGTGCCACCCGCCTTCCCATGAATGCCAGCTAAGGCTTTCAACAGGCTGTCAGTGAAGATTTTAAATGGTTACTTTTTTGTGACAAGCAACTACACAGATGATGTGATCCTTTCCCAGTAAAAGTGTTGAACTATGCTAGTATTTTAGGAAAAATTAACAGTGATGGCAGACCAGGCATGGTGAAATCAGATACAGAGAAGCAAAACAGTTGGCTAATATAAAAAAAAAAAAAAAAAAAAAAAAAAAAAAATTCATCAAAAACTTGGAAGAGTTTGCAACTAAAAAAATAAAAAGGTTCCAATTAAAACATATACCACCAACTGTCTCTAGGAAAACTACACCCTAAATAAAACTTGTCAGTGTGTCCCATCTTAAAAATTATTTCTGCAGTGATCTGTGCAGTAAAAGCACAACTTTGCAGTTTCTCAGTTTATTTGGCATTTCAATGATGTTGCTGCTCATCAGCATCTGTACAACCCTTGGGTTTGTGTAAAACGTCATAGCTTTTCTTTAGGACTTTCTCCCAGACTCAAAATGTGGCTCTATTAAACATAAGATCTCTTTCCTAGGAAAAGCCTGCATAACAAGATGACACAGCTCTGCCATACCCCCCCCCCTCTCCCGACACCATAAACCCATGGATACTCGAGCTGTCGGCTTGCTGTGAAAAGGGTGTTAAATAACGCTCGTCACTCAAAATGTTGTAAACACTGCAAAGTTATCTTACTATAGTTTATGCCTGCCTCTGTATAAGTGTATTTGCTTTCTCATCCGTTTAACTTCGCCCTTTCTTATCATTCGCTCGTTTCTGCCTTTTCATCTTGGTAACTTCTCCCTCTCTTTCTTGTTTTCCTTATCCAGTCACCATTTGTACTCCAATTGCACTTCCCCTTCTGTCCTTAACTACTACTACTTCTCATCAGCTCACCATCTCCATTCTGCTCTTCACCCTCAACTCTATGCTCTTCTACTTCTTCTTCACTCGTCATCTTCCTATGCATAATTGTATTTGAAATCTAGTGTAATATTGTAAGACTGCATACATATTGATACATACAAGTTTGTCTTCTAAAAAAATTACAAATTTACTTTTAAACTGGCTGAATAATGCTTATCTTTGTTACATGAAGTCTCAATTTCTTTTCAAATGGGTGGTTAATGCCTATCTGTGCGATCATCAAACCCCCTCCACTAGGGTATGACATCAACTGCTGCTCTCTTTCAATTCAGTGTCACTTTCCTACCTTCAACAGTCGTGCCTGACTGTTGCAGGCCTTCTTTCACACAATCCATCTACCTCTTTGCTGCATAACACTGTTTCCCCAGTCTTATTCCTGTCACTCCCAAATCATCCTCATCAAGTCATCTTTTGCTTTACCTGCACACATCCCCAAACCACTGTAAATTACTCAACCCTCTCTACAACTGGAGCTACTCAGGCTTCTGCTCTGATGTTCTCATATCCTTGTCTTGCAGTGTGCATCCACCACTGGTCTCAGGCACTTCATCACCAATATCTTCCTTACCTGCTGTGCCTTCAGTGCCCAGGTCTTTGTTCCATATTATGCCACGGTTTTGTATACTTCACTTTGCAGATGCTTTGCCATTCTTCTCTTACACACAGTTGTCAAAACATGCCATTTGGCTGCAGCCCCACTGATTCTAGCTTTGACCTTCTCATTCAGACTTTTCCTTTCCTAAACCAACTCTCTCAGATACTTGAAGCTGTTAACCTGTTCCACTATTTTCCCAAGTTGTCAAGTTGTCACGAGATAGTGCACAACATGGGAACATCAACCTATAGCATGTAAAAAAATGTTTTTCAGTTAGAGTTCTGCTCACTACAGTACACTATCTATCAGACTGTGTAGGCGAGTAATTTGTTAATGAAAAGGGCTAGGCTTATAAATGCCCTTGGGCAGATAGCCTAGTATGAACCTATGAACCTATGACCTTTTACAAATGTCGGCCATTACTGGTATGCCATAATCTGCATGAAAATCATTGTGGTATAGTAATCTAAAACACTCTCCTGGCAACATTTTCTTAAGTGCTACTGGGAACTACAGACCAATAAGCCCCACAAGTTGCATCTGTAAGACAATGGAAATTATTATTATTACGGACCTCAAACACAGACACTGGTAGCCTAAAGTCCCTTGTCCCAAAAAGTGTAGAGCCAGCCTGCTTAACCTGAGAGACAAAGTCTTTGAAACCTTGGACAAGGGCAAGCCAGTACATAAAGTGTACCTTGACATAGCCAAGGCCTTTGATACCATTCCACATTTGAGAAAAACAGATGCTACCCAGTGCTGTGGTGAGATCAAGTCTCAATTCCTGTATTGTCACAGTACTGAGGATAACATAAAATCTCAAAAGTAGCTTTGTCTGTGTTACAGTAAGGTATACGTACTGCATTGGCTGTAGTGGTCTACACTGGGTTGCTTCAGTTCTTTCCATTTGTTCGAGCTCAGCCTTGGAGCTTCTGATCTTCTTACTTCTTGGTAGTCTGGCTTGGCTGGGAAAGGCACTTTGGAGCTGTAGTCTGGCTGCACATTGCCCATAGAAAAAGCTAAAAACTTTAGGCTTAGAAACGCAGCTTGAAAGAAAAAGCTTCACTTAGTACTTTTGAAGTCAATATTTATTAGGCAGATGAGAAAGGAGATTTTACCAACAGGGAGGACTGCAAGTAAGGGTACAGAAAATAAGCAAGAGGGGGCTGGAATTTACTGGAGACACCTGGCAAAGAAATCAAGATATTGGTGGCAAATAACTCGGACAGGAAAGGTGGTGGACTGGAATGAGACCAAGAAGATGTTTGGACTGCAGACTAGAGACTGCATTTCCTACTGGGGCTTGAGCTCAGAGTACAGGCAAACAGAAATTGATAGTGGAATTTTAAATGAAAGATCTGCGCTGGTAGAGTTTTTAGCTGAATCTAGAACAGAAGCAGCTGTTAAAAAGGAATAATTAGAAGGGCATATAAAATACTGCATAACTATAAGAATCAATCAGAGGAGGTTAGAAAATATTGGTAAGAGAAACTAGAAAAGTAATTTACAAGAAAACAAATGGGGGATATATGTATGGCTCCCAAGTATGGAACCAAGTCCAGAAGGTTTAGTATCTCTGCTTTGAAGTGTTTGCACAGATATTTTCATACCCCAAGCAGACTTCAAAGAATTTTTCCTCGGGTAGTTAACAAATGTTGGTGTGTTAGAGAAGAAACTGGAAAATTATAGTTATGTACTCATCATAACTCTGCATCTCTGTTGTCCGTTTTTGTCCTTCCTTAACTGATGGGTCTGAGATCCGACCCTCAGATCCATCCTCGGCCATCTGACAGACTTTAGGCTCCGTAGCTTGATCTCCTCTCCTTACCCATAATCCCCCAACTAATTGTGAGTTACCTCATATGGAGTTAACCCTCAACTTATCAATCATGTCAAAAATTAGAAAAAGCAGACCACTCTATCTTCTGAGTAACTAACACAAAGGGTAAAAAGGTGGGAAACAGGAAGAAATTACAGAGGGAAACTCTAGAGCCCCCACAGCAAAAGTTAGCTAGGTGATGAAGATGAGGGTAAAGGAAAGGAAACCATAGTTGGTGAAGTCAGACTGGAGTAATCAGGAGTAATGAGAATCCACCTTACTCTTCCACTGATAAGCTTTCTAAATAAACTTGGGGATTAAAGGAGTGAGAGGAAAGGCTTACAGTAGACTGGAGGGTCAACAGTTTATTACAGCATCTCCCGGTGATTCCCCCACCAGAGGGATCAAGGTAGAGTACTTGCTGCACTTGGTATTGAGGGGAGAGGTAAAAAGCTTGCAGGATGGTTGACCCCACTGGTGAAAGATTATGCCTGACACTGGTTGAGAGACTACTCATGAGGGATTAAAAAGGTCCTCCTTAGTATGTGGGCTAGCACACTGGTTTTCCCTGCAACATGCATTGCCAAGAAAATGCAGTCGGAAGAGATTGCGCATTACTACACTTTCATCGCTTCCCTGGAAAGTGGGTAAGATCTGTTTTGTTTATATTATTCAATGTGGTTGTAAGAAATTTTATGTGGGTCAAACTAAAAGAATGTTAAAAGTCAGAATTATGGAACATTTAAGGGACATAAAAACAAATAAGATGGAAAGTCCCTTAGCACATTTTGTAGAGTTTCATAATTCAAAATGTGATAGTTTGAGGGCAGCTATTTTAGAGCAGATTTTTATAAATGAAGCTAGTGAGGGTAGAATAAGAAATGAACTTTTAAAGAAAGAGATGATTTTTATTTTAAAATATGAGACATTAACCCCCAAAGGGTTAAATATTGAATGTTGCTAGAAAAGTTTGATTTAATATATTGTTTTTTAAGTAGATAATTAGATTCATATTTGACTATTTAATTGTTTAATTGTATAATGAGTTGATAATGGTGTATAAATACTATGGATGTATGTGAATTGTTACTCCTTGAAGGCTTTTGGTGAGCCGAGGCGCTAGAGAGAAAAAGAGAGAAAATAAAGTTTTATTTTCACTGGTTGTTCCTTTTGGTGGTGTTCCAGTTCATATTTCAGTTCATACTACAGTTCGTACTACAGTTTGGTGTTGCATAGAGAAGATCTGTTTTTTTTCCCTTGCTTGTTGATGATCCAGACCACTGATATGTTGTCCATCTGAACTGTAACCATTCCTAGAGGGAATGCATCTTAAAATGCCTGCAATGCACATAAGACTGCTCTCATTTCTAGGACGCTGATGTAAAGGTTGGCTTCTGTCTGAATCAACGTGCCTTAAACTGCCAAAGTAATAACCCCCCCCCCCATGTTAGGAGGTGTCTATAGTCACTGTGGCTTTGGGATAAGGAAGTATGAAGGGGCAACCCTGGGACACTTCCTCTGCATGAGTCTACCATGCTATGTGTAGTCAGCAAACGGCTGTGATGCAAATGGGAGTCGACACTGGCAGATGTCTTATCAAGTGCTGTACCACTAGAGTCCACTGTAGACCTCATGTGAAAATGTGACAAAGGAACTAAAACTATGCAGACTGCCATGGAACCCAACAGCTGCAGAACTAATTTGGCTGGAGGTCTGCAAACAGTAAGGGTGTGAACTGCCTGCTTCTTTAAGGTCTCCAATTCCTGATCACTATTGGCAGACTCTCCTTTCTCCAATCCCATGTTGGCTTAGTTCTCAGAATACTTTCTGCTACTTTATGAATAAAATATTCTGTATGACTGTTATTATTGTCCTTAAAGGTCTGCATACAAAATCACAATCTCTCTTCCTTTCTTGATCTTCCTCTGTTTCATCATCATCCCTTTCCACTATGAATTATAGGTCTCTGCTTGTCCTATGTACAGGAGGGCCTTAACTGTGTAGCTCTGTGATAATCCCTTCAAATAGAGTAATCCCAATCTGCCTTGTTCTACTGAAAGAATCCACTCACCCCACTTGATACTTGACATCTTCCCCTCCCAAATAAAATGGTTCTTGAACAGAAGAGGGTCTGCTGTGCGATTTTTGATTGGCTCGTATACTGGCATGTGGGCCAATCATAAATCACAAAGCTGAGTCACTTCTGTTCAGTGTGGAACAGCAGGCTGTTCTGTATTGAACAGAAGAGGCTCTGCTGTGCAAATTTTTGATTGGCTCGTACACTGGCATACAAGACAATCAAAAATTACAAGGTGGAGCCACTTCTGCTTAATGCAGAACTGCATGTTCCACAGAAACAAAAGACCTTTCTTTTTTTGGTCTTCACTTAGTGTGAAAGACTCCCCGCCCCTCACCTTGCCCTTAAGAAATCTGGCAACCCTGAGTACATCTGATCCATTCTGTACTTTTCTGGTTACTGTAAAACATGGTTGTAATCAATTTTTGTAATAATAAACTAATTCCCAGATTGCTCTCTCAAGGGGTGGGGGGTGGGGGTTCTAAGAGCAAGCCTAAAAATGGAGTACATACATTAAACAGGCAAAATGTTACTCCATTAAAAATAACTTTATATTCCAGGGCTTACATGGTGAATGCCACTCAAGTTATGAATTTTCTTAAGTTCTGTAAACATCAGCATTCACCTCCTTGTGCTGCAGATGTTTATGGCCCTAAAATTGTAGTAGTCTTTCAGTAAGCAGAAAGCAAAGCAACTTACTCATGAAGTTTTCTCCAGTAAGCAATGGAGATAGGCATGTATACCACTTCAAGACCCTCAACACTTCAGTCTCCCCTCTTTCACTTCTATGAAGAGAAGAGGCTAGATTTTGTTTCTCGGCTGCAAAGTCTAGGGCAAGGCTCTCAAAGACAGTTCTATACTCCCTCACTAAATGTCAGCTATTGTTTAGACTTCTTTTCCTACTGTCAAGCTTAAACACTTGACTCATTCAAAAAGATGTCATGTAGTTATTAATGCTGAGGATTCTCTGCATCCTGACTGCTGGTATTCCTTTTATACAGGGCTGGATACAGACCTTGGGTTGCCTATAGATGCTGAAGAATGCTACATCATATTTGTTAATGGAAACCTATGTTACACCTGTGCGGTGCAATCTATTTTTAAAGTATGAATACAAAGGCTTTTCATCTGACCTACCTTTGTGAAATGTTTATATTCTTCTCTGCTTATTACGTTAGGGGTTGCTAGTGATTCAAAAGTTGAAACTGGAGCACTTTGGATAAACATTAATTTTCTTACTATGCTCATTACGTCAGAAATGTACTAACTTGCCTGTAAAATCATGGACCAACAAATTTACTAATTCATCATATTCCTTAAGACTTACTTTTTCAAGTATTTCCTGCAGACCACTCTGTTAGAGATGCTGGGTGAGCAGATTGGACTGACTGGGGAGGTGATTGTTTTGAGTTATGCTACAGAATCAGAACGGTCTAAACATAGTAAAGCCTTGCAGAGTCTAATTATGGTGGCTGTCAAAAAAGCAATTACTAGAACATGGAAATCGAAGTCTAGACCAACTTTAGTAGGAGTAGTGAGTATAGTAACAGATAAAACAACTGGAATTGGGATCTTTACAAAAGGGAAGGAGAAAACTAAATAGGAAAAAATGGGAATTGTCTGAACAATATATGCAGAGTAGGAATGAGGTTTAAGAGGCAGGATTTGAATGAGCTATATAATGCTTAACTGACAATGACTGGATGGTTTATAAGTGATGTATAATGTTTGCAACTACAGTTGTTTCAATGTTGTGTGTGATGTAAACGGTTTGCAACTAAAGTGGTATCATTTTGTATCTTTTTCATTTATATAAATGTAAGATTGCCTTTGTCATATGTGAAAATTTTAATACAGATGTTTGGAAAAAAAGATTTACTTTTTCAAAGTGCACATTTTTGTTTGATCCATTCCAATATTTGAAAAGAGACTGTGTGTCCTGGAACACAATGCCCACAAGGCATAAAAACACATGCTGAATAGGGCATCAACCCACTGCAGAATGTGCAGATACACACAATCATTCGGTACCCATACACCCACACACCGGAGGACAATTGACAAGATCACCAATTCACCTACAGCAAATTGGAGCACCTGGTGAAAATGCCTGTGGACACGGAGGCAATGCAGGGCATGACGGCATCCCAGCCAAGAAATGAAATGGGGAACCAAGTGCTGTGAGGCACTAAAGCTAATAAGTGTGTTGTAATTGAGCATGGAAGACCTAAAAAGAAAATTCACCACTGAACACACCAGTGGCAGACTGGCAGATGCCATTGTGCAGTGTGCGTGCTTCACTAACATCATTGATGGCTTGGCTTCGACTGTAATTTGCCTTGCTTATTCTCACCTTCTGGTAAGACCTACACAAAGCATATGAGACATGCACACACCACCCATCCCCACAGTGTCCTGACAAGCTTAACACCCTTGCTGCCAAGACAGCACATGACTCAGGAGTGTATCTCCTCTGAAGCTTGTAAGTAGGCTTTTTGGATAATTTTCTCAAGTTCATTTTTCCCCTCACCCCAGTTGCTCTCTGATATCTAAGGCACTACTCAAAAACTGTGTTATGAGTCACTCACAGATGTCTCGCTTCTGCACCACTGGATTTTATCAAATCTGTACTAATCCAGTAAATTCATCAGCATGAAGTTTGCTATTAAAACCACCACAAATAACCAAAAGGATGGAATCAGTCTACCCAACATGATAAACGAAATTTCAAGTCAAGGTTTCCCCTCTAATAAAGGTTCAAACACAAAAGTTGTAATGGCTGCATGACAGCCTGAATACAAACACCCCAAACCCTTTAAAGGATGTTAGCTGGTGTGTGTGAGACAGACAGAGAGATACACCACTAGTCTCCAAACAGGTCTTTCCTCTTAATGTTAAACACTGTACACAGTCAATAATAAATCCTAACAGGATGCTGGAAAGAAGGCTACCACACTTCTGGGGAAATATATAACATGCCATTTTTTCACTTTCTTTTGTATTCTTCCATTCATAGTGTGCCTCCCCCCTTCCCCAACAAACACCGTTCCAATAAGTTATCCCATGTATGCCTGATTTTCTGCAGTACTACCAAATCTGTACCAATACCGTGAAATGTACTACAAAACATTTAACAAAAGAACTGCCATCCCCATTCATTACAGTGAGGTCTCAGAAAAACTGTGTCAAAACAAGCTCCACCTGGACTGTGATAAATCAACAGTGATGAAAGGTGGCTCTTATCAGCCAAGAATTCAGTGATTTCACAGGCCTTAGCAGGGAACTTCAAAGGCTTTTTTCCAAATTATTCAAAATGCCATCACTTTCAAGACATGCTTAATCCAATCATGTAGACTTCTGTGGAGATGACGGAAAACATGGAAAGTATTCTTCTCTCTCAAGCTCTCTCTCTTTACAGAAGTAGTGACAGATTATGACAACTTGTTTTGGAAAGTACCAGAAATCACCTACTGTTCCTACAAAATAATTAAATTTTTTTTCTCTCATCAAACTCCAGTGGCTAACCTGCTAGCAGAGCTCAGTATTAAAACTAATCTAAGCACAAACAAACAACTTGAGTCTATCCACACAACTTCACTTTTCTGTGGTCATTCTCGGTGGCATAAAGGAATAAAACCATGAGGCTGATCAGCAACTCTGGCACTTGGGTATATCCTTGGGAGTGGGGTGGGGTGTGGAGCTCACTGCATACAAAGCCTTCAGAGAACGGGGTGGCAGATGCCATATGATGGCAGGGATGTGGTGCACCACACCACTGTATGACAGAAGCCTTCATATAGTGCCCCATGGTGATGTAGGTCGCATATCTTCCAACCAAGAGGAGGTTACCCTCAGAGCTGGGATGCACCAAGAAATCTTCATGTCTGCCTAAGCTACTGCCCCTCCTAATGACTATCATCTTCATAGATCTTGGGATGACCTCACCTCAGGTTAACAAATGGCCTCAAATCCATTTGGGGTGGCTTGATGTTTGGCAGGAAATGGAGAAAAAAGGATAAAGAAACAAATCAATTTGATGTAGACAGTCCAATAGCTTTAATCATTAAAGTGATGAAAAACTGCAATTAAAAAAAAAAACACTGTGGAAAGCAGTCACTGATAAAGCCTCAAAAATGGCAGGAGGCATACTCAAACAAGGCACCTACAGTGAGGTCTTCCATTAAATTAGAAACCTAATGAGAACAATCTATTACTTAAAGACATATTCTGACTATCTGTGTAGACCACCCTTAAAATGACCCAGTCTTGTACAAGACTGGCCAGAAGATTACTGCCACCGCTGCTAGCCAATGATTTTTTTCTTTAACTGTTCAGCACCTTGAATCACTCGGGTACACTAAGCTAGAATGAACATGGATGAATCCCTAAAACTTCTTTGTGATAAATCCTCTTATTGTTAAAACATTTCTTCAATTCACTGACATTTATGACTACAACAGGTTGAAATTATACTGCATTCTGGAAGAACTCATATTCCATCAACACTTATTAAAGCAATTAGATCAACTATCTTCAGTGCATACACTCCAATTTAATTTCCTGGATGTTGACTTAATAAATTCATTTTACTTCAATCAACCACCTGACAAATGACTACTCTAAGGCCAAACAGAGGATCTGATTTGAAATGATGTCAGTGTGAAAGGACGCAAAAGCCTGGCTCTGAGGTGTACAGGGATGAAGCTCATACTATAACCCAGACTTAAATCCAGCTAGTGAGTCAAGCACTGGAAGAGCCACAAAGGGCAAAGACAGGACAGAGCAGCTTACTCTGGCTCCCCAGTCCTGAGGGAGCAGGAAATGGTGGTCTCAGTCAGTCATACTGCTCTTGTGCAAGCTAAAGCTTGGCACACAACAGTCACAGGACACCAAGGAAAAGGGTATAGCATGACACTGATTGCAGCTCTCTAACAAATGTATGGTAGCATGCACACACCAGACAAGGGCACAAAATGCCCCCAGAGTACCTTAGGTGTTCACATGAGCCACCAGGGGAACAAACTACAAAACTACTGATGGTAGCTGCATGACCATTTCCAAGAAAGGGAGGGATAATGGTCAGCAGGCAACAGAGACGGCACAAGATGTTAAAAAAGCACAAGAGAAAGCGACTAATTTATCTCCATAAGAAACTAAAAAAGTGAGTGTACACCAAGGCATGCCACTGATTTTAAAAGCCATTTTCAAGGCTACAAATCAACAAGTAGTAATACAAAAATATTCGGGGAAATAAAATGGAAAAGTTAAATCCATGCAGCATTTAGTCTAGTACCCTTACTGGTCTGCAGACATTTTGACGCCCTTTCATTTAACAGTAACTAAGATGTTCCCTGTTAAATGACATGAAAGCTTTCAGCTCGTCTTGCTCTCATTCTTGGTAACAAAGATCACAATTCTCTGTTCCAGACTTGAGAAACCTTGCATTGAACTTATGACGTTACCATCACTATTTTTACTGCCGCCTCTCCCATTTTTCTCAAAACATTCCAACATGAATGCCATCAAGCCTTACTGTTTTGTACAAGCTTAGTTTTAGGAGTTCTTTCCAGAAGCAATCCTCTCTAAAAGTAATGGTACAACTACAGTTGTCTTGTGCCATTCTACTGGCTGGATTTGGCAACTCTTTCCACTTCTGCAAAAACATTGAAGCGGAGTATTTATGCTGCAGCCCTGCTTTTTGCACGATTAATTTTCTGTTCAGTTGCTACTCATCCCCACCCCAAATATTTTTTTCCCATTTCTTTGTTCCCTAATCTATCTGAAAACTTACTCTTATTTGACATTTAAAAGGCTATATTCTCCTCACTCTGGGCCTTTGCTTTTCTTACAGCCTTGTCCTCTTCTTTCTGATTTAAATGTTACTTTAGTGCCTTTTTCTATTTTTCTCCAGATTTCCTAACTGTTGTATTTTTTACAAACCACTTCAACCTTTTC
Source organism: Protopterus annectens (assembly GCF_019279795.1). NCBI lineage: Eukaryota > Metazoa > Chordata > Ceratodontiformes > Protopteridae > Protopterus > Protopterus annectens. The sequence continues at coordinate 1,086,656,557 of NC_056739.1, read as the reverse complement.
TACAAACCTCAGCAGCTTCTGTTTGCTTCGTTGAGAGTTGTATATTACAAAAACTTTACTTCTCAGTGTTAGTTCTGATGTTTCAGATGTGTGTACATGTGTGTGTGCATGCGTGTGTGCATGTGCGCGTGAATGTGAGAGAGAAATCAAACAGAAGTAAATGCTTCAAATGGGACCTGAACCAAAGCAATTTGGAAAACTGTTCTAGTAACATTTTTGTCTATGAGAAGTGAAAATATTGGGAACCTGCATGTCCATAAGCATGTAAATATGCTCCAGTGTGCCTTACACAAAGTTCTACTCATAATAAACACTATGGTTGCAGATCAGATGATCATGCAGCCTTAACCTCTGTATATTTTTTCTAAATCTACACTTTAAAAGTGACATGATGTTCTCATACATAGGTAAGGATTTATTTGTAAATTAATTTCCTTCTCCCTACTTGAATATTTTTATGCAGAAATGAATACTTGACTACTGAGCTTTATATATCTAACAGTTCGAAGACGAAAAAGAAGGAACAGATGGCAGCTATGGAGCTGAAAATTAAAATGATTCAAGCTAAAACAATATACTAAAAAAATAAAAGCAATTTCATATTAGACTGATTATAATACTTGGTGGGAGACCTGCACAAATCCAGTTATTTACATCCAATAACTACAAAGAGATAAAAAGTGTAGACAATCGTTTGAGGTAAATCCTTCATGGAGGCTTAGGTTTTAGATGCGCATCCTTTTGTTGTCCCTGCAGGGGGTTCACTGTATTATCCCAAGTGTGTCATACAGAGTTGCAAAAAATGCCAAGCATTAGTTCCAGTTTTCCTTTAAATATGCTGTGACTGGCAAGGGCACTATTTTGTGACAGGCAGAGGAAAAAGACCTGTGAAGCATGGTTTCAAGAACTGAACCAACACTATTAAGCACATCTTTCAGCAAAGTACATTAACCATAAATCTCAAGTGCATGTTAATAGTCATGGTCTGCTGTGGAAAAGAACCTAAAATGAGTTAAAACTTCAGTACTAGACAGCAAATCTAATGTATTAGAATACCTGCTTTGAAGTGAGCTACACAGCTATCCATGCAAATCCTAAGCCCAGAGTACCAAAACAGCAGCATCATAGAAATAGGGCTTGAATTAAGCAACTGATATTCCAATTTACTGTTCATGCATACGGAAACAGGCACTGACTCAAAAACTCAAACACTGAAAACCAAACAATAAATAAATATACTACACCTTATAACAATGGTATTTCAGTGGAAATCACCACAGCAGGCCCATTTCAAAGGCTGGAGATGCAGACAACAGAAGCTTATACTACACATATGTAATGACAACATTTACTATTCATATATTGCGGCTTCTGGCTAAAACTGTTTAACAGCTGGGAAGCACTTTTGAAATTACAGGTTACAGTCATGTCTTCACAACTGCACAGCAGTGAAATTCAAAAGTGCTTGTCCATTAAATACTGGCAAGATTCTCTGCCTTGTACCCGAGTGATGGGACAAGCTCTGGTTTCCCTATGACCCGGTGTCTGAATAAGCCAGCACAAACTACTTGAGCCCATGAGCTGTATTTCTGAAACAAAACATTACAAAAACCACCTCTACATTTACATTACCACCACAACAGGCAGTACTCTGTGACTGAAAATAAAAAGTATTTGTTTGAAAGTGAAATGACTGAGCTGCATTCAGAACAGCAAAACACCTACACGCACAGACTCAAAATCCACATAACCATATCAGGTGAGTTAAGAAATGCAATAATGTAATATCGGAGCTAACATTAATCAGCAAGGTGTTTGGGGACAAGTTAAACAATCAATAATTTTGAAATTACATGTCACCAAAGGGTGAATCAGTCAGCCTGAATTTGATCTGTTCCATCCACTCAGATATCTAATGACAGAGCAGTTACACAGCTGGGAAACACCAAATGTGGTCCATTTCAGGGAGATCCAGGGAGCACAAGTTATCTGATTTTGATCCTGGTTACTTTGTACAAAAATATAGATGGCTTCTCTGCTTCCTAGGATGCAGTGATTACCCCGTTCTCCTCACATGGAGGATGATATGCTTAAGTATATACCAACACACACGCACGCACTGCTACTACTCCATTTAGGCCTCAAACCATTTCTAACTTATAACACAAGTCTAGGAAGCTCATATTTTGTGATCAAGGTAAATGACAGGTTTTAATTAATATGAAGGTTACACTGCAGATAAAGTTCTCCAGATTTTACATTCTTTAAGTGGAAAATATAGTTTCTTATACTGACAAAAAACATTTCATGGTTAGTGGCTCTTTATGAATGTGCTCTTTAGCTTAGGTAATCTGTATCAATAAAGCGTCACAAAAAAACTGGGCTGGGTGTATTGTTACAACTAGTTCATGCCTTCCTTTCTTCTGAAGGAGACGCTTGATAAAAACAGCCTGCATAATCACTGAATTTCAGTTAAGGAAATACAGAACATACTTTTAACTTAAAACAGAGCACAATGCACATTAACAATATTCCTGTATTAAAAATAATTCAAAGTAACAGAACAAAGTAAAAATATCACTTTCTTCTTTGGCTGTAAAGATACTGAACAGTTTATACCGTACAGTATACAGCTGTTCTATATATATATATATATATATATATATATATATATATATATATATATATATATATATATATATATATATAAAAATAGCCCTTTTTATATTGTTAATATTTGAGAAGTATAATCATATTTCTAACAGATTATGCAACATTTAACATGGTAAACACTTCTGGAACCAGTTAAGCTGCATTATTAGCCCTTTCATGAATATCAGGGAGAAGAAAAAGTCAGCATCTTACATCTGTAAGTCAAGTATGGAGTGCTACCTTCCTTACCATGACAGGGTGGCAACTACATGCATATATGACACAAAGGAAGGTTAAAACGCAACAAGGATTCAAGGTGTGTGAAAGCAAGTACAGAGTAAAGCCCAAGTTTAAATTTCTGCATCATTAAATAACACTTCTGATAACCTTTGTACAATTAAGACCACTTAAAGGCCAGACATAACAGACAATGACGCAAAAGAGACACACAGACCAACCTCTCTGTGATGTACTGCTTCTTTCGTGCCCAATGAACAACAGGAGTTGGGAAGCCCATAGCAACACAAGGAAGTAGCACATTCTGCCCAACGACTTTGGTGACAGGAGACGGTTGTTGCAGAAATACCAAAGCACGTTCCACACCTGCTTCTGTGAATTAAAAGGACATATTAATCACCACCCATTACAAGGCAAAATACAAACATAACATCTCAAACCTAGGCTTTATTTTTAGATGTTACATCAGAACTCATGCTTATATGTGAACTGGGGAGCTCCCTGAAAATTCTCAGGTAAACAGCTGCAGATTCTATTACCCTCAGACACTGCTTACTATTTGATACAGTCATGGATCAGCTAGGATAAACAGCACCTTGAGATTTCTTTTCTTGGAGATATACAACATGAGAAGGCGGTTTTGCCACAATTATAATAAATTAATGTCCCCACTACTCTTGTAAATATGTGACCATATGCCTAGCTTCACTTCAGTTTTACCCTGCTGGTGATGTACATCCTCACCACCATGTTGCTGATGACTTATCAGCATCACACAGCTACTACTCTGGGGACGTGTGACCTTGCTTCCATGCATGCCTCACCTTCTCAATATTCCAGTGATGCTTACCTCCTCTGTTAAACAGTACTCATCTCACCGTGTTATGCCAGTGATGGCCACATCACCACCCCTCCAAGCTACACTGATGCACGACCTCACAGCACTGACAAGAGTCTGACAACGTCTAGGAAAAGGAAAATATGGAGCCTTTACAAAGCAAATGTCCTTTTTCAGGAAGTGTGAAGTTACACTGCCTCTAGAGTAATGAATTGCCAGGAAGGAAATATCAGATGACATTCTGCCCAACTGCCATATACATAAAAAAATATCTCCTATCCTGGCAGCCAACAGGCCCTCATGCACTTCTCCAGGCTTCCACACTAAACCAACCCCAGAGCTCAGGGCTACACTACATGGACATCCCCACAGCAGGTAGTCTCCTCCACTCCTTGAGGAGTTGACATCAACAGCAACTCATCCACACCCTTGATGAGCAAGGGATCCATCCATGAGCTGCATGTGTGGAGGTGTGAGCTATCATCCTCCCAGCTGATGCTCAAAATCCCTAGCTTAAGGGAGTGGCTACTGGAATGGTGTCAAAGGCAAAATGTCATCAGCATAATTTGTAATCTGAACAAATAACCAGAAAGGCTCTTGGTCACCACCAGAGGCCAAACAGACAACTGGCTCCCCTAAACCCTTCCCTAAAGGAAGGAGAAGTTGGCTGCGGCCTGCTTTATCCTATGATCTAGCCCCACCCCACCCCCGCCATCAGTAGCCCAAGGTTAAATCTTGAACTTGTATAGTTACCATTGTAAATGGACATCTAACCTTTGTGCCACTGGGCTAGATATACAAGTTTAAAAAAATGCCAAAAAAAACTGGCCGTACAAAACAGGTTCAATTTATAAATGGGATTTACGGTAATTAAGTCTCACTAGATCACATTCTGCAATGCCATCTACACAGTCTGCCACTTAGAACATACTGGTAGCTAATTTTTACATCACCTCCATGATTTCAAAGAAAGTAAATGAAACAGAATAATGCATCATACTGCACCTGTTATTTTGGGCCACACCATTATACCTCAGTCACTGTTAACATACACAAATATATAAACATACATACACGCAAAAAGAATGCAAATGAATGGATTACTGATGTGGGCAACTGTCCCAGATAAAATGCATCTGGTGACCTGCCACTTAGTGCTGTCAGAAGTGCACTATTCCAACTCCAACAAATCATATCCCAGTAAATGCTCACTTCATTCAATTTACTTAACCTGCCCTCGTTTTCACACAGAGATTGCTTCCAAAACATACTGGTAGCAGCTACTTTGATGACCAGGTCACAAACAAAGTGAAATAAATAATAGCCATTGAAAAGCATTTCAGTTTGCAGTTGTCATTTTAAGCTACCCCCCCCCCCCCACACACACACACACCCACCCAAAGGCAGAGCAAGGGTGGGGTGAAAGAGGCAACCATCCTGGGTGCAAAATGTCAGCAGACATGTTCTTCATTACTAGTACTCAGATTCTCAATGACCATGAATTTTTCAAAATACTTCAGCACTCTGTATGATTTAGTGCACTACCAACATTCAGAAATTGATGCTCATAGTATATATTTTCGATCCACACTAAAATGCTCAGTGCTCCATGATAGCTATAGAAAGCTGTTTGTAACATTTGTAGCAAGCAGTTTCCTACAGTTTAAAGGGGAGAAATAACCTTATCTTCATCTTCTTTTGTTCCTCAACTTTAAAGTGAGGGATGAGGCACCAGATTGAGAAATGTCCCAGGGCACCAAATAACCTAGCTATACCTCTTCCCCACCCTAACTGCTACGCATGTTAAGAAAAAAAAATCAGCTGATGTGGGCAGTGTGAGTTATCACTGTTCAGAGATAAGTTGTCTTGGTGTTCTCCCAAATGTTGCAGCTGAACAGCATGTTTTCACAAAACAGCCCTCTGATTGTAGGGAAACAAAAAGTAACTTATTTGCATTTCTTCCCTTAAAGCAGCGGTTCTGAAACTCTGCAAGCTGGACCCCTTTTATAAAGGAAATGTTTTGGTGGACCACTATATTTTGGATTGTGTTTTTAGACAGATATTAAGTAATTAATATAAATAAAGCATACATTTCTTTTGAGTCAAACCCCCAACCCTTACCTACTCAGCCACACCCGCCCAAATGCAGCCATATCAGTGTCCTATTACTTGCTATTTCTCCCCAGTTGCCATAAACACTGTTCAAAACTCTCAGTGTACAAACTACTCTCTGCTTTGCTTCTACAATGATTACAGATATTTGGATTTCATTTAAAACTTTTTATTTCAAATTTTATAGCACAAACACTGATAGACATTTGCTAAACAAAGTAATACAGTCTCACAGCGAAAACAGACTTATTACAACTTCTCTGCCTTTGACACACATTCACTGACAAAGCATTGAAATCCACATTCAAAGAAAATGAATCTGGCAAGTGGCGGATAAAGTTTACCTTTGGGCTGTTTTCAAATCATAGGCCACTTGCACACATTCTAGTACCATGCAAAAGTTATTTGCTTCACCTTCCTGATTATATTAAATTATATCCCTTGTAGAATACAGCACCACTACTTGGATCACTTGTCTGTGTACTTAATAAAGGATTTTTGACTGGAAACAGACTGCCTGCCTTGCTTGGATTACTTTCGAATACTTAGTAATGCTGTAGAATTATATATTTTCTATTATTACTTTTTGACTTGACGAGTTTACGTTCGCTACTTCTACTACTATTGTCTGATCTGATTAATATACAGTGATTAACTAGAAATATATGGACTGAAAATCTTCCACACAGAGAAGTTTCTTATGCTGTTTTAAATTTACAGTTTGGAACATTTTTCCAGTAAGCAATGAAACAAAACATATGAACCAATAATTACAAAACTGCCCAATTCAGAACATTTCAACCATAAAAGTCCACTCAAACGTCTGTCATTACAATCCACCAATATCAGTCAATATATGTACAATCTCTACAGAAGTAAAGTCATCTGAATAATTGCACGTTAAAGAGATCTGTAACTAATTAAAAGGTTGCTGCTAGCAAACAACTTCTTATCTCAGTGTTTCATCTACAAATTTGGTGCCTGCTGCCCTTGAAGAATAAATCTATGTTACATTAAAAAAAGTAAGCTAGCAATATTGCAATAAGACAGGGAAGAGATGGCAAACCGAAAACAGGTTCACAGTTACTAGGTATCTCATCCAAAGGAGGACATATTCAGGACTGCAGCACCTCACCCCCCTTAAAATATAACACAGTATCAGTAATTTATTTATTTATTCCAGTTTGATGACTGGGGAGGTCCGCTGGGCTTGGGGGGCCCATTTTCAGTGGAGGCCCAGGGAGAAAAGATCCACAACACAAAGTTTACTTACATGAATAGTTTTCAAAGACAGTTTATGCATTACACACAAGTTGCATTAAAAAAGAACAAACAATTACAATTTTGTTCAGGAGAAAAAGACAGGCATATAGCATAATAGCTAGATTTTACTGTTTTGTTACATATACGATCTACATTTGAGAGTGAGGCATGGAAGATAAGAAGGTTATCCAGGAGTAAAGGGGGAGGAGAGTTTGAGAGGTATGGGCTGAAGAGTACAGTTGCATTTCCAGTTTAGACAGAGGTAGGAATGAAGTTGAGTTTTAAAGTTATTAAGGTTGTCACAGGTCCTCAGTGTGGAGGGCAGAGCATTCCATTTTTTAGCTATGGAAAAGGATAACAGAATCCATCTTGGGAGCAGAACACACAACCTTATGTATCAAGACAGAAGTATGCTACCTGTTGTGCTACTAACACTGCTTTAAAATTATATACCAAAAGGGTGTCATCATTTGCTAACAAAGCATTTGCACATTGTAAACAGACTTAGCATGAGCAGCAGTAAACTTTGCTTCCCCTGAAGCTCACAATTCCTTGAAAATGCACTTGAAACTAAATTCCTTGAAAAATGCACCTGAAACTCAGTTCCTTGAAAATGCAGCTTGGTAGTTTGGGTAGGATTCAGGCTCGTTTCCTGTGGCTAAGGTACAGGGCTTGAGGTTAATCAAATTACTACTCACCTGCTAACCCTAACTGGGGCATTAGACCATCTCATACACACACCTCAACCTCTTACTGCAAAAGATATGGACAAAGCCTAAAATAAATAAGGACAGATTATAAATATTGCTGTCATGAACTTAGAAAATTGCTAGAGTAACAGAATTTGGGTTAGTATGCATTTTTCTAAGGATATGAAGCCTAAAACTCAAATGTCTGCCATTTAGCAACTTCAATACTTTTTATGAGGAACAGACAAAAATATGGGGCAAAAATATGGACATTCTGCAAAAACCTGGACAGTTGAGGGATATGCTACCTACCTTTTACACACACACACACACACATACACACACACACACACACACACACACATACATGCACACACACGCACACACACACAATACCTCTCAACCTCTCAGCGCAAGAAATTTTGGCAAAGGCTGTTATAATGGAGGAACAAAGGCCCAAAACTAGGGACACATTTTAAATATTGGTGTTATAAACTTACAAAGTTGACTGGACAAGTTTTGCATTAGTACGAATTTTCTGAAGGATATGAAGTCTAAAGCTCAAATGTCTACCATTATTTTCTAATTTCAGTCCTCAACGATTTACCATGAGTTTGCTACAAAAACAGTTTTATGAGAAATAGACCAAAATATGACAAAAATCTGGACAGTTGACAGCTATGCTCTCAAGTGCACCGCTGACTCCTTCAGGGTCTTTGAACAAGATCTTGCAAGATCGTCAGGATCAGCTCTGCAGTACCAGTTTATTTCTATTAATAGTTAGCAAAAGGGAGATATGCAGAGCATAAAACGACCAACATAAAACCACAACTTTAACTTTCTTACATGGAGGGAACAGAGCAGTTGTTTAAATTTCTCTCCAAGTTCCAAATACCAGGCAGAAAACAGAGGACAAGCAAGTAGCTGCTTAGCCTCAGCTGCAAACGTGGAAGTTATTCCTTCTTCTAAAAACTGAGGGCAAGGAGCTACTTAGCAGCAAACCTAGAAATTAAGCTGTTCAGCTGCAGACAGGGAAGTCTCTAATTTTTTTTTGCTGTTGTTAATTGAGGGTGAGCGGCAAAGCTTTTCTTTTTTTTTTTTTTTAATACACAAGTTCGGTCACGAGCCCTGAACTCATGGACGATGCAGAAGTCTGAAATCCAGGTGGGAGCAAGCCCTGGACTCACAGACCCCTAGAATTTATTGTATGCCCCCCCAGGGGTCCACGGATCACATTTTCGGAATCACTGCCTTAAAACAAAGAAAGAAATGGAAACATCACTGTAGCTTTCTGTTATTATTGTACATTTGTTTTTAGGACCAAAACTCATTCAATTTAATAGGTTTTTGTCTTGAAATTGCCTCCTTGACTTTTACATGAAATTATCTTGTACTTTAGTACACAGGGTGTGCATGTGTTGTAGTTTTCTACAGGCATGATGACACGCTTGATCCTCTACATTTTTTAATGCTGTTTTTCTTGTGATTCTCTAATTTTGCAGAATTAAACAAATCTGTTTTCCCTGCTGACCAACTTTACCTGCTTAACAGTTTTATTACTTAAGTGAAACAATTTAATTACACATCTAATATATCTGCCCTGCTGTCTCAATTTCTAACAGGGAGATAAAGCTGCACAGTATCAATCATCCATCTGAATATGACTTCTTCCTGTAGTGAGCACCCTTAATATGTACATCTCTGGAACTGGGACACTGCCAGGATGCATACGACAAACATCGTTTTAAAAGCTCACAGTGTGCTTTATTACCCATTCCTTGACCTTGATTGTGGTTTTGACAGCCAAATTTTTCCCACTAAAAACATACTTTGGGAAAGCTGCCCCCTTTTAGTCATGTGTTTTACACTACAGTAGTGATTTCTCCTCCTCCAAAATGCAACATGCAGGATTTTACTGCTACAATTCAGTTTTGTTTACAAATCACTGGTACTGAGTTAGAGGCGACATCTAGGTGTTTGCAGTAATTGTGCTGATCACTAGCTGTTCAGATCTGGAAGGATGTAGCACAGGGTGCTTGTACTCTTCCTGCCTTACTCTGCTTTGGTGACTACCATTTCCAACAACTCACCATGCTTCCTCAGATTTAGGCACACATTCTTTTGAAACCTAAACTTCACTACTTCTGGTAGACCCATAGCCGGTTTTAGGCACCAGCGAACCCTGCGGTTGCTGGGGGCCCCCTGGTCCTGGGGGGCCCCCAACCACTGCAAATTATGTTATCTTGATATTTTGTAACATATCTATCAAACCAACAAAAGCTAGTACAGCAAGCTTGTATACTTAAACCAGGTAAGTAACAATAACTCGTATTTATCTCCTTCAAAATTCAAAGATCTTTAGTTATATAAAAGTATTTTGTCAAGTAACAAACTTTACAATTTCATGAAATATTTTACCAATGATATCATGCTCCAGCCTAGTTAAGCCCTATTGGTGGACATCCTCTTCACTAAAATTAACAACATAGCCAGCTTCAATAACTGTGGCTGCAGGGGGGCCCTTAATCCTCATTGACTGCGTGGGGGCCCCACAAAAGCTGCTGTTGGTTGGGGGAAAATGAGGAGAAAAAAAATGTATTAATTTTAAATTACATTCTTTAATGTGAACAGGACTGTAATATGACCCTGTTAGGACAAAGCTGTAATGAACATAAGCAAAGTAAGCACTAGAGAGATCAGCAGCCCAGGGTGACCGATCTCATTGCAAACTGTGGAGTTTAAGAAGAGGTGATGCTTCCAATCTTCAGGGATGGTTTCTTTTTCAGGGGTTTTATACATACTGGCAGAACAACTGATACTATAACTCTCAATGTCTTTGCTGAAGAATTATGTTCAGTGATAAAAATAATAGCATAATAAAGTCTCAAAATGAGGAACACATTTTATACATTACTCTAATTCACTTAAAAAAGTTACTAGAATAACACATTTTGCATCAACATGCATTTTTTAGACAATAAGTGTACAACTCTGATTACTTTATTTAGTTTGACAGAGTAAAATTATGACACAAAATCAGGAATATCTGTGAGATCAGGGATAGTGGTAGGTATTCATTTACTACTTACTGAGGTAAATAAAATTGTCTTATCCCTGTTGCTGTTTGATGACTGATAAACAGCAGTCACTGATCTTGTGTAGCAGTGATAGTGTTGTACAATGTACTTGCTGAAATAAGTACAAAATTAACATTGCTGTGGTGTGTGTGTGTGTGTGTGTGTGTGTGTGTGTGTGTGTGTGTGTGTGTGTGTGTGTGTGTGTGTGCATAAAATATCACTGATTTTTATCAATGCACACATCCAATAATGCCGGAACACACACATTATTCTTCTGGGTATCAATAAATAATGTAGCTAACAAGTGCTTATATTTCAAAAGTAAGGCATAATGTATGTCATAGGCATTCAGACACCTAGATCTTCTAGGCATCGGGTGGCCTCCACTCCCTAGACTGTATAAATAGATACAGGGGGCTCCCTTAATCATCCTTGACTGTGGGGACCCCAAAAAAGCTGTTTTTGGTTGAGGAAAAATGAGGAGGGAAAAATGCTTTCATTTTCTGATTGCACTCTTTAGCCTGGATGGAGTTATATGATATGACCCTGTTAGGATAAAACTGATAATAGCCTCTGTCCTCAACCACAAACATTCTAAAACATCCCTGCTCAGATGTTTGTGTACAGAAATTTGCCATAGGTTATGAGGGTGCTGGGGATTGTGTAGTCATCATTTCCTTTACTTTTCTAACAGACCTCAGAGGTACACAAAAAAAGTTACTTTAGCTCCTGTAGGGGCAGTGTACTGCCTGGTAGCAGCAAAGTAGAATACATTATTGCAGTCATTATTTATTTTCACTTTCCTCACAATCAAACATCAGACACATATATAGCTGGTTGCCTTTGGGGGTTAGGATCGAAGAGTAAGTAGGCATGCTATATATATGTATTTCAGCAGTCACTTGAAATACATGACTGTGGCCATTTGAACCTCTGCTTTCATCCCAATCTAACACCAGAGGGATGCATAGGCAGTGACTGTCTTTTTGGGAGGATTAGTGATGCAGGCAGTATTCCCATACCGGATCTGTGTATCCTTACAATTGACTTTTTTAATTTACTTGGAGCTCCTATTTTTGTCAGCTTTGAATTTTATGTCTTGGGTACAACTTATGTCTTCATTGAAAGAAAAAAAGACTGAAATTCTTTTTTCTTACTCACAATTTATGTTTAGGCCACTTTTGGATTAAAAGGTTGGGTAATGCTCTAGCTTCTGGGGGGCAGCGGCTTAATGGAGTTATTTCCTAAATGGTTATTACTATGCTGACTTGGTCAAGCAAGTATATCAAAAAGACAGAAGGAAAACTAAAGCTGAACAGCAACATTGAATTTCTTTCCTTAATCATCATTTCTGTTCAAGCCATCATTGGGTAAAAAGAAAAAAAAATAAACTTAAAAAGCACTTTAGAGCATATATAACATTATGGCTTCTTGAAAAAGCTGAAGAAAAAAGGTAAAATGTGAGAAATGGAAGAAAAAGAATAATGTGCATAAGTGGGAAACCCAACATGGGGAAAACAGAGGGGAACTCTTGAGGGTGTGTGTGTGTTTTTTTTTTTTTTTTTGGTGGGGGCTGAAACAGTAACCAGTGCCTAGGGTTCCATTGCATTATTAGTTCTGTCCTGTACATAGAGTTGTTGTAATGTATCCTTGTTACACCTAAATGGCAGTAACTGTAAATCTCCCTTTGTGAGATGGGCCAACACAGTGCGGTATGTATGCCTGTTGTAATAAGATCATTGTAGCTACAGGTCAGTCTGTGTGTACTACTCCTAAAAGCCTGCAGCATGAACTAAAAAGATGGATAGAAGTAGTGGCAGTGACAGGGTGATACTTAGACTGAAAGTGGCCAGGGGGCCCCCAACTTGACATTTGCTGGGGGCCCCCAAAATGCTAACACCGACCCTGGGTAGACCTTGTCTATATTTCAGAAGCCAGCTAAACTTTAAATAACTATCAAAAACCCATCCACCTCTTTCATTTTACTGTTATATCAAGTTATTTTATTGCTTCTTTCTACATCAAGTCTAGACTAATCCATTCACTTTCCTTGTGATTTGTTTCACTCAATTAAACATGGCTGTTTCATAATATGCTTTCAATCTGAAAGACTCGCATTTCTTTGCTCATGATTTTTAAACCACACAGACGTAGCATATTTGTTCACGTCCACCTCAATAATTTTCTACTTTTGTTAGGAATTTTATCACTTCACTTATATTTTTGCTCTGGTTTTATTATATGCATTTTTATTTGTATTTTTTTTTTTAATTTACTGTACAATACTTGGTTAATGCAAAGTAGTTTAATAAATATGAACTTGTATTGACATACTACATGTTCACTCCTCACACAAAAAAGAAATCCTCACTCCACCACTAGAGGATACACAGCTTAACTTATGTGCCACCCATGAATAAGAGGATTTGATAGTTGGCAAAAACTCAAACCTTGTGGAAGCTGAGATTTACCAGGTTAGTGGACAGTGATCAAATGTTCGACACAAATGAGGGTTTACAAAGTTCTTCACTGCATGTCATGAATAAAAAGGGTCAACAGATCAGTTCACCTGAGAGTAAACAAATACAGCACTTCACACCCAGCATTATTGTGCTGATTCGTCAGCGTGCCTCAACATCAAGTACAGAGTTCAGTCATCTCTTTGGGCATGAATGTATAAGCAGTCTGTAAAGTGAACCTATCCTTACGAAAATCCAAAGAAAGTTCTCTGCTCATGAGAGGTGTAGTTCAAGGATCCTTCCACCAGAGGTCAAGGCTCCAATAACGTAATTTTCCATGGCTGCCTTTTGATACAGCCTAAAGCAGTTGGTTCAGTGAGTGGCAAGATTAGCTTTTATAGCACAAAATTTGAGTCCCAGGAGGACAAGAGATCAACCCAAGTTCAGTTACTGGCTCAGGCAACTGAAGGGAGTGGTACTGAAGAATGGGAATTACCATCTCCGATGGAAGAAAGGTCATGCGGGTGTCCCAGTTAATGATCTCTGGTGAAGGCTGGAGACACTGATATAAGGGGGTGTAGTCCAAGAGGGAGGAAGGGGGGAACACAGCTGTGCAGGTAAGGTGAAAAAACACAAATTCCCCATTGCACGCCTGCCCCTTCCTTAGGTGTATGATGTAACCTGGAAAGAGGCAGGAAATGAGCAGATTATAAAAAAATAACCTCTGGCAAAATGGGACAGCAAGACACCCTCCCAAAGGCAGTCTTAAGCTCCACAACTGGCCCCAGATAATTCTGGGTGGGTTGGGGGGATTTAAGGAATAGCTGGCAGACCTGGCATTGGACAGGGGCACTGGAGTATCAGGCTGCAAAAAAACAAAAATCTCAAAAAAATGTGTGTGTCCAAAGTCAACTGTTTTTGCGAGGGCCTTAAATGAGGGACCCTCCCTTAAGGAACTACTTCACAAGCAGCTAAAAGAATGCACAAAGATGCGATGGCATAAAAAAAAGATATGGTTGAGGCAAGTACCTTAACAGATGTACAAGATGAGCCTGCTTAGAAAAGAGATGACAGACAGCTAAGGACCACTAACAGCTTTGCTTGCTTCAGCTGCTCTGCTCTGTTCAGGCACTGCTACAAAAACCTTTTATGTCTTAGCTATAGACAACTTCCTGGTGCTTTTTGTTTGGGGGGGGGGTTGCCTCAATATGTGTAATGTCCTCAGAAAACATGTCCAATGGGGATGAGCACTAGATCATCCAACCTATCAATCTCATAGTCTTCAAGGTGGGATGCTTAAAAGACCCTCATCTCAAAACTAAAGGTCTACTACATGTTGGGGCAGCACCATGAGTTCATTCCTGACTAGGCTTAGTTAGGGGAAGAAATGAGTGCTGCCTGGACCAAAAAGGTGCTGCTAAGATCATCCTTGGTTTGTTCTCCATGATCTTCTGCAATACCCAGACAATGAAGGAAAAGGGATGGAAAGCCTACAGAAACAAACCTGTCCAAAAGGAGGAGAAGGTGCCTGCCATACAAGTCTGCTTCTCTGAACTTCCTGTGCTAGCTGTTTTTTTGAGAAACAAAAAAGTCTGTTTCTGGCTCACCCCATGTGTGGACCAAAACCAGAAATGCTTCTCTTTTTGACGTCAGTTAATTAGGATCCAATGATGTCCTGCTTAGTTTGTCTGACAAGATGTTGCCCTGTCACTGACTACATTGGGCCACTGGATTCAGTTTCGAGTTCTGGCCCACCTCCCACACCTACATTGCTGGTCTGCAGAGTAGGGGGGGGGGTGTGTGCGTGTGCACATGGTATGAGTAGGATGCAGGAAGCCATGTAACCCAAAGCCTGCAGGAATTTCCTTGCAGTTAGCTGAGACATTAACGCCAGGCTTTTGAAAGTTGTAGCCAGCTGTAGTTGTTTTTCTGATGGCAGGAAAGCCATCTGGGTTGTTGTGTTTAAAAGAGTACCCAGGAAAATTATCTGTTGAGTGGGTGTCAAATTTGACTTTTTTACGTTCACAGTGAATCCCAGGTACTTGAGTAGATTCTGAACAAATTCCAGGTGCTGGAGTAAAATGTCCTTGCTGTCTGCTTGAATAAGGCAGTCGTCCAGATAAGGGTAAATGTAAATTCCCTTGAGTCTGCAGTAAGCTACTACTGGTGCCAGGCACTTGGTAAAGACCCTGGACGCAGTAGACAAGCCAAAGGGCAGCGCAGAGAATTGGTAATGTTTCGAGCCTGCCTTGAACCTGAGGTATCTTCTGCACTCCTGTCTGATAGGAATGTGTAGGTAAGCCTCCTTTAAATCCAATGTCACCATCCATGCATTTTTGCTCAACATTGGCAGGAGCTGCTGCAGAGTAAGCATCTTGAACTTTGGTATATCCAGGAAAGTATTTAAGACTGACAGATCCAGGATGGGTCTCCAAGTATTTTGCTTTCTGGGAACTAGAAAGAGTCTTGAATAAAAGCTTTGTCCCGTCTCTGAATTTGGAACCAGTTCTATGGCCCTCATAGCCATAAGGGACCTCACTTGTTTTAATGCCTCTGCCCACTGAGTTTTTGGTAGGTCTGGCCATCCGTTTGGTTTTGGTAAGGTGTGAAAGTGGAATTTGTAACCTCTTAAAACTACATCCAGAACCCACTTGTCTTGGGTTATGCAAGTCCAATTTCGGTGAAAAAGAGAAAGTTTTCCTCCCGGAGGAGCTTCCAGGAGAGAGGTTCCTGGAGCCATGCAGGGGAAGTCACTGAGCTTGTTTCCTGTAAGGTTGAGACCTATCTTCTCCACCCCTGGGGGTGGAAGCACTCCACTGTCTAGGTCTATAAGAGGTCTGTGCTTGGGCCCTCCCTCTGAGGCCTGTCCGAGCTGGGAAAGGACCAATTTTTAGCTGGCCAATTTCTGCTAAATCTAGGTGGCTGAACTTGTAAGAAATCCTTAACCGTTTGCATGAATTTTGCCTTATCCTCCATTTTCTTTATAACCTCTTCAGCCTTAGACCCAAACAAAACATTATGTTGAACAGGAGCATCCAGTAATTTTGCTTTCACTTGATCAGGCAAATTTTGTTCCTTTAACCAAGCATGCCTTCTAATGACCGTGCCAGTGGCAGCCGCCCTGCAAAAGGCCTCCAAAGCATCAAAACCACAGTGTAAGGTATGTTTTCCCACCTGCTCAGTAGCATGCATCAAAGCATGTACTTCCTTATTGTCTGCACATGCAGAAATGGTACCCAGTTTTTGTTTCATAACAGACGAAAGGTATTGCTGATATTTCAACATATGAAATTGACAATTTAAAGCCCTAATAGATAAAGTAGCAGAAGTGTACACTTTTTTGCCCCATCTTCTCCAAAGCTCTAGAATCCTTATCTGATAGAACAGGGTTCTTAGCAGTGGTGGCCTTAACACCCTTAGGACCCTGAGAAATGATTTCTGGATCAGCAGTAGGATTTTTATAAAGAAACTGGTGGGAGTCAGGGACTCTAATATCTATCAGGCTTAGCAGGGGCCGGAGGAAAGGAGTCAGGAGTTAAATTAGACTCAGAAAAGACATCATCCACAATATCAAAAATAGGAGGAATAGCCAGGGGTCTGTGTTGGGGAAGAAGGAGGAAATCCCTAAGCCTTCTCTTAGATTCAGAGTACTCCTGCCCTTCCCAGTGAAAATGTTCCCTCATGTCATATAAAGTTTCCCCAAAAGAATAATCCTCAGGAGGAGAAGCTGAAGGAATGGATTCCTCAGCATCAGAATCCTCATAAGGAGGGAAAGTATAATCCTGTTCAGAGGAAGACACTGAAGAGATAGATGCCTGATCAGAGGATTCATAATCCAATTCTTGTCTTGGCCTTTTGTCAGGAGGGGGATGTGAACCCCTAATCATAGTTAGCAAGTCCTCCGCCATTTTAAGCATTTGTTTTTGAGATTTAGGTCCCAGAACAGAGGAGGCCTGGGCTTGAGTCTTTGTTTTAGAAGGAGTCTTTGCCTTTGTCTTTTTGCCTTTACCTGAAGCTGTGTAGGCCTGAAAACCCCCTCGGAAGCCGGTACCTGCACAGCGGCTCCGGACCCATCTGAGGGAGCATTATCCGAAGGTCCTGCACTTGGAGTATTTGAAGGCCTAGCTGGCTCCTCGTGGGAATCTGTTTCGGCAAGCGGTTCTGTAATGGCCGACGACAGGGGCTGCGAAAGCGCCTCTCTAACGATGGCCGAACCAACAGCTGGCTCTGATTGTAAACTGTCTAATTTGGACCTCAGAGGCCTATCCTTATCCTTGCGCCTTTTATGAACTCCGGGAGTCGGAAGCGTGTCCGATGACATGTTATAATTAAATCGCCTCCCAAAGTAATGAAAGGCAAAATCGTATCTCCGTTTAATAGTACGTTGATTAAATCTAGCACAAAACCGACAGCTAGCTACGTCGTGGTCAGGGCCTAGACAAGGAATACAGTAAGAGTGAAAATCCTTATGAGGTATTTGCTTCCCACATGAAATACAATTAACTTTTTCTGACATCGGTTTGGAGCAAGAAAAAAGTTTCCCCAACGGGGTACTTAGCTTTGAAAAGAAGAATGTCTTTGGTATGAAGCACCAAAAACAACAGGAGTCAGCAGACCGGCACTTGCGAACTGCTTCCACCGCGCGGTATGAAAGACTGGAGAACATGGCGTCGGCTGGAAGCTTTGTACCCCTGGCGCTCTGACATCAGGGAGGGTGAGTACACAGCCGACGCCGGACCCAGACTTTGGGATTCTGGCCAACCGAGGGCTGCCTGCCGGCACGAAGAACCTTACAGTGATGACTGCAACAGTGAAACACGATGAACATCTGCATCTTCTTTTGACGCTGGCTAACTGACATAACACAAAATGGCATAATTCAGTTCTAGTATTCCCTGTAAAAATAACTTTAATAGTAACTATTAATGCATGTGTTTATGTTTTAAGTGATAATTTAATACAGATGTTTAAAAAAGAAAACTCCTGAAGGTTTCTGAGTTAAAGGATTTTCAGGAGTACTGAGAAGATGTTCTCTGTGTGATGACAGTCCAGAAAGGATCTAAGGTGGTAGCATCCCTCTGGGTGAGGTGACTAACTAGTGCTTTTTGGAAAGAACTTGTGGATTAATGAGCACAGAACTTTACAGCACTAAAAACACCAATGAGGGCCATTGCTTCCAAACACAAACTGGCAAAAGGTAAAGACTGCATTAGAACACTGAGTTAAATGTCACTCAAACATGATTAGTGAAAGCATTAAGTGGCAAGATAAATATCCTTGGCTTCTAAATTAACATAAACAAGTCAGTCTCAATTCTTCCAACAGGTAACTACTAAGCGATGTGAGTGTTAATTGGTTGGACAAACTCTTAACTCTACAGCTAGCATGAACTTACATGGTTTCACACAACTAATAGCCCCACACACTTTAAGACATCAAATTCCCTATTAGACAGTATCCTGGTATCAGACCCTAGTAAACACACCACCACCACAGGTAAAATGTCAGACTCTCTCAGTGATCATCTCCCAATTGATACGATCAGACATACCACACATCCAGTTAAACAGCATACAACATACAACCTAAGTTTAACCCAGAAATGTTCATTACTACACCATCATCTATAAACTGGAGCTTCCTAAAAAGCCTCTCCTTAGACAACGCTGTAAATGAATTTAATACAACTTTTCTAAATATCTTCAATAGCCTTGCACCTCCAAGAAGGAAGAGACTAAAAACAAATCATGCCATTTGTCGATACAAAAAGAGTGAAATGCTGCTGCATGACAGAGTAAAAAATGTGGAAAGACTGGCAAAAATATAAAACACTTCATTATCTTGAACAGTTTAGAATGCTTCGCAATCGTACTAAAAATCAAATAAATGAAGACAAAAACTATACTATAATAGCTTTCAGAATAATATTAAACACAGCCCTGAAAAAGTTTGGACATCCATTAATGAAATCTTACATCCAGGCCAAAATCAACCAAAACCACTCTCCCAATAACTCACCACTCGAAACTGCAATACAGTTCAACTCTTATTTTATGGGTAGTATATCATTTCTAACCAAGTATTCCTCAACATCTAATCTTAACCCTGCCCAACAGCTACATATCACCCCATGGACTTTCACCTTCAAACCAGTCAAACATACTAAACTTCAAACTGAGCTGTTCAGCTGATGGCCTTCCAAACAAGTATCTAAACATAGCAGCCAACAGCATTGTCTGTCCCATCTCAATCCTTGTAAATAAGTCAATTCAAGAATTACACATTCCCTCTCTGGAAAAAGTCACACATTATCCTTCTGCACAAAAGAGGAAATTCAACAGATAAAAATAACTTTAGACCTATAGCAATCTCATCTCCCCTCACCAAAGCAATTGAAAAATGTATTCAAAAGCAACTGCTAGACTATCGCCTGCAGGGTGAACTTCTATCCCCTACACAACATGGCTTAAGGCCTTCCCACAGAACTAACACTGACCTTTCTAACCTATATAGATACTGTCAATAAAGTTAGCAATAATGGCAAACAAGCCTCTTCCTTATTTCTAGACTTGTCTAAAGCCATTGATACAGTTTGTCACAGCAAACTTCTACTGCAAATGTTCTTACTAGGTCTTTCTCAGCCCACCCTTCTGTGGTTCAAATGCTACCTGTCCAATAGGTATCAGTCAGTAAAATGGCACTCCATGCTCTGTCCTTACCTCCCAGTAACCATCGGTATACCACAAGGTTCTATCCTTGGTCCACTCCTCTAACATTTCACCAACACCCTCTATACATCCACACAACAGGCCACCCTAACATAATACAATAAGCAGATGATTCCAGTCTCATTAACATATCTGACAACACGGTACACCTCCAAACAATTATTCAGGAAGCTTTAACAGCCACTGAAACATGGCTTCATAACTCAACTCATGTTCACCTCAAAAAAGACAAAACTACTACTCCCCCCAAATCCCTCCCTCATGAAAAAACAAAATTTAAAGACTTAAAGTCCTGTCTCCTGATTAATACAACCACTGATGTCACTTCTCATAGCAAATTATTAGGGGTGACAGTGGGTGATGAGCTTACATTCAACCTGCATATACAAAATTGCATAAGAAAACCTCATCAAAAACTAGGGATGCTTAAAGCCAAAAACTTTTTCACCGATGCAACTAAAGCTACACTTGCCACTACTTATCTCCTCCCCACACTTTTTTGGTGCTCCCATCCTTACTAACCTCCAGAATTCACAAAAAGTAAAACCTGAACAATGCTATAACAAAGTTACATCTGCAGCAAATGCCCCTTTCAGAATCAACAACTGTACTGCACTAATAAGCCTAAAATGGTTAGAACTGACTCATCTACTAACATACACACAGCTTCTTACCACCTACAAAATTAATCAGCATCCACCTGCCTGCCCAGCACTAAAAAACATTCTATACAAATATGTTCCCAGTCGGTCACTGCGACCTAGTGACCAAAAACTCCTGCTTTTCTACAAACCTATCAAATCTGCTGGACATGGTCTGTACTAGTATTGAGGTTGCAAAGGCCTGGAACTCCTTAACTGTGTATCCATCAGGTCAGTCCCTCCCCTCCCATCTTTCAAAACCACTCTGAAAGACTTTCTAGCTGAAATCTGTGTTCTTCCTTAAAACCAAAAAAATATATATCCCAAAATGTGAACAAGTACCTTTTCATTTCTTATACCTCATTATTTTTCCTCCTTCACTTACCTTCCTTACTTCTATCAAATTCTCTTCCCTGAATTTCTCTCATACCATAAGCTTGTTTTTCCCCTCACTTCATATTGCAATTCCAGTTTGTATTACACTAACTTACGTTTAAGTTTTCTACAAATGTCTAAAATTTCTATAAACATTAAACATGAAGTGATTGTCATATAACTTCTACCGATTCTTAACCGATGTTTTTATATTATACAACTTGTATCGATTCTTAACCAAAGTTTTTATACCATTCCTAATTTGTTACAATTAAACTGCAGATTTTTGTTTTATGTTTGAAGATTGTTCTTAAAATTATTTGTAATTATTTGGAGCTTTCCCCAGGGCCTTTACTATTAATAGGCTCCTACGCAGTCAGACTTTCCCGGTAATCAAATATCGATAAATGAAGAAACAGAACTCTGAAAACGGCAGACAACTGTTTCTGCCTTCATGATTGTGTAATATGTTGTAATACTCAAAACTAATTTAAGAGTCAATCTGTTTAACAGCTTATTAATACAACTCTAAGGGAGTCATAAGTAGTAGAATCTCTCTACAGACACTCAGACAGAAATTCAAAGGGGTCTATATTACAACACCGAAAGAGCAGAACCCCAAACACCTAAAGAGCAAAAAAGACAGAACCTCGAAGTCCTGTTTGTCAGATTGCGGTACAGTGAAGATTGGAATATTTGCCCTTTCCTCACTGTAGTGCGATCTCAGAGTTGGAATATATATTTAGCGGGGGGAGGATGCAGCACCCCACAATAGCAAGTTCAAGGTTCCGTTTCTTTTGCTCTTTAGGCGCTCGCGGTTTTGATTTTGTGGTCTTTTAATATAGACCCAATTCAAAGTACTGCTGCTTTAGAGGGGGAGATAAAACGTCTCTCAATATATTAAATAAAGGAGACAGTGTAATGTCAGAAGACATCCTGAATGCACAACAAAATCACATCATGAAATCCAACTGAGGTTTAACAAATGAACAATGCATAGCTATCAATCTACGAAAGATGAAAACATGAATGACATCCTTCAGTTTATGAGTGAATGTCAATTCTGCCACTTTCTTATTGGACCTAGGTTTTAAAATTCTGCTCCCAGACAAAAGCAGTCAAATAGCAATCCACTAAGCTTGCCCCTTCCAAGTTCCCTACAGTATGGCAACTGTTGAGTCCTGTGTGTAAAAAAAAAAAAATATATATATATATAGATAGATATGCATGCACACTTGTGTGTAAAAGTACAGTTGTGTACACTTACCATAAGTGTAGATGTTTGAATGTTTTCACTGTTGCAGTCGAGTTGTGGGATTTCCCACTGTAGCAGCCCTTAGTAAGAATTTTCCCTTCTCTTACAACAGACTCACTCCTTAACCTGACATCAGTATGCCGGGGTATAAGTGGAATCCGCCGACGTCATGACCTCGGTTACTTTCTTGCCCCTAGGAGTTAGGATCCCCCCAACAGAAGCAGAAGGTCAGATGCCTAAGGCAGGAGACCCTTAGGCAGGCAAGGGCCCACAAGAGGAGTCTTAGGTAAACAGAAATTAGAATAAGCCTACCCTGTAGGCTAAGGGGGGAGGAGGGAGGAAAAGAGGACTGCAACAGTGAATGCACTCGAACATCTACAATTATGGTAAGTGCACACAACTGTACTATGTTCTTAGTGTTTCACTGTTGCAGTCATCACACTTGGGTTGATTCCCACAGCTGAAAAGAGGGGAGGATGGTACAGTACATTAAGGAAAGGAGAGGCTGTCTTGAGGAGTAACAGAGGCAAACCCTGCCTTGGAATTGGAGAAGGCTGATAGTGGTAGTATATGGTGAAAGTGTGCAGTGAAGACCAATTGGTTGCCTCCAGTAGTCCTTGGTAGGTACGCCTTTTAGGAAGGCAGAAGACAACCTAGTTGCCCTACAGGAATAGGCCCTTACAGCCTCAGGTGTGTTTCGTCCATAATACTGTAACAAAAAGTGATGCAGTGAGAGATCCGATAGGAAATGGTCTGCTTGCAGACAGGTTTTCCTTCAGAGCAACTAGCAAAGGTTACAAACAGCTGGTCAGATTTCTTGATGGCTTTATTCTGTCCAGATAGTAACATAGCTGCCTATGGGCGTCTAAGAAAGGCAGAAATTTCTTCCCCATTTTGTGGGTTTGGGGAGGAGAAAAGCAGATGCATTGCTTAAATTAAAGAGTTGTCAGACACCACCTTGGGCATAAGAGAAGGATTAGTTCTGAGAGACTGTCAAGACGGAAGATGAGAAAGGATTCCACTGCCATGACAGCCTGGAGTTCTGATAATCTTCTAGCTGAAGTGATAGTAAGAAGGCAAGTCTTCCATGTCAGGAATTTTAAGTCTGAAGGAGAAGCTGGTTCAAAAGGAGAAAGTGCAAGCCTTTCTATGACGAAAGTTAGGAAGCAGGGTGGTGTGTGAGATCATAAATACAAAAGAAAATAAAAATGCAACCACAGTGGTGTGACCGCAATCAATGACTGTGGTCGCACCACTGTGGTGGCGTTTTTATTTTCTTTTGTATTTATGTTATAGTTTTCGCTCTTTTGGGCATATTTTCTTTTATTGGTGTGTGAGATCACCTGGGAGGTCTGATGTGGATGACCCCTCTAAGGAACTGTTTGACCAGTGGATGAGAAAAGATAGTAGGGGTGTGGGCTGGAAGGTAAGCTGAGATAACTGCATCAAAAATCTATAACGATGAGTAAAAAGGCCTTTATCAAAAACAGATTTGCCAGATAAGACAAGATGATGCGGTATCTTGGCCCTGATGGAGTCCTGATTAGACTGTTCACACCAAATTGAAAAACTTTTATTTTCCGGTGTAGGGTTTTTCCTCGTGCCAGGCTTTCTGGCTTTCCTTAGGCTGTCCTGCACCTGGTTATGTAGGAGAATCCCCCCTCATGTTGAGGTATCCTCCAAGCTGATAGATTGCACACCCCAACCTGCAAACCCTCAATGTGTAACTTGTTCTGGATTAGGTCGTCTAGACTCTGTAGTAATAGCCAATGATTGTTCTGGTTAAGCTAAGAAAAATAAGGTACCAGTGTTGCCTTGGCCAATCTGTAGTTAAAAGTATGACCCTTGGACACACTCTTCTGATTTTTTGGAGAACCCCGGGAAGTAGTGGTATTGGTGGGGAAGGTACACATGAAAAGGCATGTCCATGCAAAAGAGTGAGAGCATCTGTTTTCCTGGCTGAGAGAGTCTTGTTCCTGGAACAGAACCTTTTCAATTGTGGGTTCTCCCTGGTGGCACAGATATCCATTTGTGGGGTCCCCTATTTCTTGGCTATGCTGAGAATGACCTCCTGATGCAACTGCATATCTGACATGGCTTAGGGGTAAATCACTTTGTCTATGGTGTGTGGGGTTCTGTGTTTGAGCCTAGTAGAGGCTATTTATTTGGGAGGGTGGCCTAATGGTTAAGGTGTTTGCCTTACAAACACAAGGTGCAGGGTTTGAGTCTCACATGGGATAATTGGCTAAGCTTAAAATGGCTCGCAAGGGCAGTTAGCTTAGTACTAATCTATGAATCTATGAACCTATGCCACTTGTGGGGTGTCTACACAATTCTACTGACTTAATTTGACAGGTGGTTGTGTACACCCGGGAGGAACTGAGTCAATAGGTACACTGCCATGGGGTGAGCTGTGCACCCATTCCCACTGCTAGGTGACAAAGAGGGTAGGAATGGGTTTCCCCTTATGTTTGTACCACATGACTGTGGTATTATCTGGATCCAAGACCAACACCCCTGGTTTCAATTTCCCTCTGAATGCTAGTAAAGGACTTTGTGCTGCCACAAGTTCCTTTATGCATTTGTCCATAATCCTGTGTTCCCACTTTCAATGGGTTTGTAACTGGTTGAAGAGTACTCCTCAAACTGTCTCTGAGGCATCTGTGGTGGTGATGTTGGAAAGCTGAATGGGTAGGGCTGCGTTTAGGGTACAGGCCTTGGACCTCCATGCAAATTTGTCTTTGAGGCCGGGTATCTGCCTCATCTCAGTAGATAGCGGTTATACATGCTGGCTCCACACCTTTTTGAGGTGCCATTGTAATTCCCTCATATGTAGCCTGGCCAGGGTAATCATGAGAATGAAAGAGGCCATGTAACCTAGTGCCTGGAGAAACTCTCTGCCTGTAAGAATATTGCTGTCCATAATTTTTTGAAAGTTATTGGTCAGGAAGGATACCTTGTCTGAAGGCAAGAAGACCTCTTGAATGGTAGAGTCTAGCAGTGCCCCCAAGAACAGTATTCTGGTTATGAGTAGTGTCTGGAATTCTTGGTGAATTATGGTGGATCCCAGGAAGGTAAACATGGTCTAGGTGAACAGCAAGTCTGTGCTGAGTAATACCAAGCTTGCAGACTGGGTGAGGCAATCATCTAGATAGAGGTGAATTTGTAACCCTTGTTTTCTGCAGTAATACCCTGGAAGCATTGGACAAGTCAAAGGGGCAGAGCACAAAACTGAAAATGTTTGGAACTTGCTTTGATACTCAAGAATCTTCTGCTTGATTCTTCTATTGGAATATGCAAGAATTTAGGCTTTAAATCTAGGGTGACCATGAAAGCTTTTGGGGAAAACCTGGGGAAGAGTTAATGAAGGGTCAGCATCCTGAATTTGGGAACCTCCAGGGATACATTGAGGGTAGGCAGGTACAAAACATAACAGAACAGGTCCCCTTTTCTTGGGACCAAAAGCAGTCTGGAGTAAATGTTCCTTCCTATTTGATGTACAGGGACTGCTTCCACTGAGCCCTGTACATTTAGAGATTCTATACGTAAAAGAGCCACTGCTTTTTGGGATGGTGATATATCTGGGAAGCCTGAATGTTTGAGGGAGGGGCTATGAATTTGAGCTGATATACCCTGGAAATTATATTTAGTACCAATTTGTCTGAATTAATGACCGTCCAATTTTCTCTGAATAGTGCCAGTCTTCTTCCAAGTCTGAGAATAGGTTGGGAGGGAATGGAAGGGGTGTGGCCATGAAAGGGTCATGACTGCTCCCTGCTAGGGAACTATGGGGTGGAAGACCCTGGTCTTGAGGAAGACAAGTGCCCTGGCCTGGGTCTCTGGTCGTCTTTCTTGTGGGCCCCTCTTTCACCTGCTTTGGGTTAGGAAGGGAAGGACTAGTGTTTAATGGGATAGTTTCTACTGAAACTTCGGAACTGCACCTGAAAAAATTCTTTGGCTGTCTGCATTGACTTAGCTCTGTCCTCCATTTTTTTGGAGCACAGCTTCTGCTTTAGGGCCAAAGAGGAACTTCTTATCCAAAGGAACATCCATAAATTGTATTCAAGTGCTCCGGGAGGGCTTGTTCCTTTAGCAATGCATGCCTCCTAATGACAGACCCAGTGACTGCGGCCCTGCTGGCAGCCTCCAAAGCATCAAATCCACAATGTAAGGAATCCTTGGCTACTTGTTTAGTGTAGTTGCAAATTTCTAGCAATTCTTTAGATAAGCTCTTAGTTTCAATGGTCAAAAGTTTTTGTCGCATCTGTTTCGGTAGAGTTTCTTGGCATTTTATTATGTGGAACTGGCAGTTTAATGCCCTCAGAGTGGCAGAAGTATACACCTTTTTGCTAAATCTATCAAGGGCTCTGCCTTCTTTATCAGTGGGTAGTGTGTTTCCGGATGTGCTGGCTCTGGTATCTTTGGGTGCAAGAAAGACAAGCTCTGGATCAGTTGAAGGGTATTTAAAAAGGTGCTTTTGCGAATCCATAACCCATTAGAATCTGTCAGATTTCCTGGGTAAGGGAGGAAGGGAATCTGGCATCAAAGAGGATTCATGGAAGACATCATCAACCACCTTCAAAACTAGAAAAGCAGGCAAAAGGACAAGTCTGCCACCAAAACTGAGTAGATTAAAACGTAGCAAAACTTTATTAAAATAATTAAAACTCTGGCTTGTAATGAACCTGGATAAGCTCTTTCAGTATAAACTTTTCAAATCCGAAATAGCCAGGCATAAAACACCCATTTAAGAACATCAGAGAGCCAATTGAAACTGAACAAGTAAAGTACAGTTGTGTACACTTACCATAAATGTAGATGTTAGAGTGTATTCACTGCTGCAGTCATGACATTTGGGTAATCTGCTGGCAGGCTGCCCTCAGTCGGCCTGAATTCCAAAGTCTTGGGTCCTGCTTCGGTTGCTGTCTCCTCTTCCATGACGTCAGGGGTATAAAACATGCAGCCGATGTAATTTTCTTTCGTTTTTCTTGCCCCCGATGTCAGGTGCCCCCAAAAAGGTAGCCACATTATAAATGTATATATATATATATACATATATATACATATACATGCATCAATAGAAGTTTACCTTCATCTACAAGCAAATACATCACATGGGTTGTAGAGGATAGAGAAGGAAAGATAAACTGTAGAATGACAGGGGGATGGCGGGAGGGTAACCTGGATTGCAACAGTGAATACACTCGAACATCTACATTTATGGTAAGTTTACACAACTGTACTATGTTCTTCGTGTTTCACTGCTGCAGTCATTACATTTGGGTAGAACCACAAAGCTATGGTTGGGAGGCTGGAGCTAAACAGCATTAGGTGAGGCTATAAGGCCCTGCAGCACTGCAGTGGCAAAGCCTGCCCAGAGTAGAGAGGCAAATGGTAATGCTTTGTAAAGGAGTGAACAGAACTCCAAGTAGCAGCCTCTAGAATGTCCTTGGTTGGTACTCCTCTAAGAAAGGCTGCTGAAGTAGCTGCAGCCCTGGTGGAGTGAGACCTAATCCCCTTGGGCACAGGTTTGCCATGGTGTAAGTAGCAGAAACGGATGCAATGGCTTATCCACTTTGAAATTGTCTGCTTTGAAATAGCCTTTCCTTCTGATCCTGCAGCATATAACACTAGTAATTGCTCAGTTTTTCTTACAGCTTTAGTCCTGCTCAAGTAGAATCTTAGTTGTCTGTGTACGTCCAAGAAATGCAGAATTCTCTCCCCTTTGTTCTAAGGATATGGGTAAAAAGTTGGCAGATGAATTGTTTTGTTAAGAGCCACACTGGAAACTACCTTAGGCATAAAAGTAGGATTTGTCCTCAGAGACACCCTGTCTGGGTAAAATATGATAAAAGACTCTACAGCCATAAGGGCCTGTAGTTCTGAAACTCTTCTTGCTGAAGTAACTGCTAGCAGCCAAGCTGTCTTCCATGATAAGAACTTTATATCAGCGGTAGCAGCTGGTTCAAATGGAGGCAGGGTGAGCTTTTCCACTACATAATTCAGGTCCCATGCAGGTAAGGGTGATCTCCTAGGAGGCCTTAAGTTTTTGGCTCCTCTAAGATACTGCTTTAGTAAAGGATGAGAAAAGATTGGTGGCTCTGTATTGTAATGAGCGGAAATGGCAGAAGCATGGATTTTGATAGATGAGAAAGTCAGGCCTTTTTCAAGCATCTCAGTTAAGTATTGTAATATCTGAGGAATATTTGGTTCTGCTGTATCAGTTCCTCGTAAACTGATAGGTGGATAGGGCGTCCACTTTCTGTGCTTGTCTGTGATAAGTCCTTGTGCAGAACCTTTTCAGTTGATAATTTTGAGGAGAGGCAAATAGATCTATGTCTGGGCTCCCCCATTTCTCTGTTATCATGCTGATGACTTGTGGATTTAGTTTCCAATCGTGAGGATCCATAAGGTTTCTGCTTAAATCATCTGCCAGAGTGTTTTGTTTTCCTGGTAGGAATTGAGCTTGAAGATGTATTTGGTAGGTCAAAGCTGTGTCCCACAATGCCATGGCTAATCTGCAAAGGGGGTATGAGTGAGTGCCCCCTTGCTTGTTTATATATCACATGACTGTGGTGTTGTCTGTCTTTATCAGTAGTTGTCCTGGATTAAGTAAGTCCTTGAAGGCTGTTAGGGCATTTTGAACAGCTAGCATCTCTTTCTGGTTGATATGTAGATGCATTTGATTTGGTGCCCATATGCCCTGAATATATCTTCCTGCCATGTGAGCCCCCCAGGCATAATCTGATGTGTCTGTTAAGGTTTGGTTGGCAGGGGGTAGAGTGAAGGGCCGTCCAATGTTTTGGTGACAGGCCTTTGCCCACCATAGAAACTCCTGTTGCAGGCAGGGAATGAGAGGAATCATTGTTTCCAGACTGTGTGAATGCTGACTCCATAAACTTCTTAGGTACCGCTGAAGTTTCCTCGTATGCAGTCTTGTGTATGGAATTAGTAGGATGCAGGATGCCATGAAGCCCAGAGCCTGCAGAATTTGTCTTGCAGAAGACGGGGTTTTGTTGCCATCAGTTTGAAGTAAGTAGTCAGTTACCTTTGTTTGTCTGGTGTGAGGTAAGCCATCTGGGCAGTTGTATTCAAGCTTGCACCCAGGAATGTTATCTTTTGAGAGGGTACCAGTTGTGATTTCTTTTCATTTATTGTGTACCCTAGGCATGTTAGAAGCCTTTTCACAAATGCCAGGTGTCATAGAAGAGTGTCTTTGTTCTCTGCTTGAATGAGACAGTCATCCAAGTAAGGATATATTTGAATACTTCCTTGTCTGCAAAATGCGATTACTGGTGCCAGGCACATTGTAAAGACACTGGGCGCAGTAGATAAGCCAAAGGGCAGTGCAGAGAATTGGTAATGCATTAAGCCAGCTTTGAATCTGAGGTATCTTCTGCACGACTGTCTTATTGGGACATGCAGGTATGCCTCTTTTAGGTCTAAAGTCACCAGCCAAGCATTCTTGCCCAGCATGGGCAGAAGCTGTTGCAAAGTGAGCATTCTGAATTTTGGAATGTTCATGTATGTGTTCAAAATCGATAAATCCAGTATTAGCTGCCAGGCCTTGTCCTTTCTGGGTACCAAGAACAGTCTTGAGTAAAAACCTTGTCCTTTTTCCTGTTCTGGTACTGTCTGAATGGCCCCCCATTATCCATGAGGGATGTAACCTGTTTCTGTGCCTCTGCCCATTGGTTTTTTGGCAGATCTGGCCAACCATTTGTCATTGGCAGAGTGTGGAAATGGAATCTGTATCCTTGTGATACGATGTTTAGTACCCACTTGTCCTGGGTTATTAACTGCCAATTTTGAGCAAAAAGTGCTAATTTTCCCCCTATGGGAGCTGCCAATAGATAACTGCTTGGTGTAGGCAGAGGGAAGTCATTGGGATTGCTCTCTGTAGGTTTGCGCTTTATCTCCTCCAGACTTGGAGGTGGGTGTGCCCCATTGCTTTGATCTGTGAGTCTTGAGCCTGGTTCCTGGAACCCTTAGGGCATCTGGATTTGCCCCTTTGAGCTCTGTCTGACACAGGAAATGACCAATTTTTTGTAGGCCAGTGTTTACTGAATCTAGGTGGCTGCACTTGTAAGAAATCTTTAACAGTTTGCATGAACTTAGCTTTGTCTTCTATTTTCTTTAAAACCTCTTCTGCCTTAATACCAAACAGAGAATCATGCTGTAAAGGTGCGTCTAGCAATTTTGCTTTAACATAATCAGGCAAACTTTGTTCCTTTAACCAGGCATGCCTCCTAATCACAGATCCAGTAACTGTGGCCCTGCAGGCGGCCTCTAAAGAATCAAAACCACACTGCAAAGTATGCTTTCCAACTTGTTCAGCTGCAGGCAATAATTCCTGCAATTCCTTATTTTCTGCACATTCTGAAATCAACATCATTTTCTGTTTCAGCAATCCCATAACATGTTGTTGGTACTTAAGCATATGAAATTGACAGTTTAAGGTCCTGATTGCCAAGGTTGCAGATGTATAAGCCTTTTTTGCCCAACTGTCTAGTGCCCTTGAATCTCTTTCGGAGGGGGTAGGGTTTTTTGCTGTTGAGGCCTTAACTCCCTATGGATCCTGTGAAATAGTTTCAGGATCAGCAGCAGGGTTTCTAAATATAAATTTATGAGAGTCAGGGACCCTGTAATATCTATCAGGCTTACTAGGAGCCGGAGGTAAGGAGTCAGGCTTGACTCCGAAAACACATCATCCACAATGTCTAAAACAGGGAGAATGGCTAAGGGCTTGTGCTGAGGGAGAAGAAGGAAGTCCCCGAGCCTCTTTTTTGATTCGGAGAAGTCTTGACTCTCCCAGTGAAAATGCTCCTTCAAAGTATGCTAGGTTTCTCCAAATGAATAATCCTCAGGAGGAGATGCAGATGGAATAGACTCCTCAGCATCAGAATCCTCATAGGGAGGTAAAGATAATTCCTGATCAGAAGAGGAATTAGAAGAAATAGAAACCTGATCTGAAGATTCATAGTCAGTGTCTTGCCTAGGCCTCTTATCTGGAGGGGGATGGGTACCCCTGATCAAGGTAACAAGGTCTTCAGCCATTTTGATCATCTGTTTTTAAGGCATAGAGGCCTGTGCATGTGGCTCATGCATCGTTTTTTAGTTTTAGAAGGTGTCTTTGCCTTTGGTTTTGCAGCTTTCGTTGGTTTGATATAAAAATGTTGAGGTCTGAATACACCCCTCAGAAGCCGGTGCCTGCTCAGTGGCTCCAGACCCATCCGAGGGAGATACATCCATCGGTCCAATACCTTGAGTATCTTGCGGCATGCCAGACCCCACATGGGTGTCGGTAGAGGCCTGTGACTCGAAGGTAGCTGGTATCAGGGGCTGCGAAAGCGCCTCACTGAGTACTGGCAAACCGGCGACTGGCATAGGAGAAGCTTAGTCTGTTTTGGATCTCGACTGCCTTTCTCTGTCCTTTTCTTTGCATTTTTTATGTACTCGAGTAGTCGGATTGCTATCCGACGACTTTTCTGGGTAATTAAATCTGTTTCCAAAGTATTTAGATGCAAAAAAATATACAGACACTTAATAGTGCATTGGTTAAATCTAGCACAAAACCGAAAGCCAGGCACGTTGTGATCAGGGCCTAGGCAAGGAATACAGTATAAATGGAAATCCTTATGAGGTATTTGCTTCCCACAAGTAATACAATTATTAACTTTTTCTGACATCGGTAAAAAGCAAGAAAAAAGTTTCCCCAATGGGGTACATAGCTTTAGTGAAGACTTCGGTTCTGAAACTCAAACATGAATATTTCAGTAGTCGGCTGACCGGCACTTGCGAAATGCTTCTGCTTCGGGCACCACGCAGCAAGAAAGACTAAAGAAAATGGTGTCGGCTGCATGTTTTATACCCCTGACAACCTGACGTCATGGAAGAAGAGACAGCAACCGATGCAGGAGTCAAGACTTTGGAATTCAGGCCGACTGAGGGCAACCTGCCAGCAGATTACCCAAATGTAATGACTGCAACAGTGAAACACGAAGAACATCTTTCAATTAAGTACTTCAAATCACACCCACTAGAGGAGCAGTTGTTCTAATCTCCTTCCTTTTAAGCGTTTTCCTTTTAGTATAGGCTTTAAAGGGACTACACCATTTAGTCCTGGTGATAGTTCAGCTCACAAGTTCATGATCCATTTGGGTTCTTCAATTTCAGTTTGATTAAATAAGTCATCACACCTTGTGGTGTTTCATAAACTCGAGACAAAGCCATAAATTTAAAAGAATGTTCTTTATTTGCATGTAAGTGGGTACATAAAGCATTTGTTTCACCTTTAATTCTGATATCTGACTGATGAAGAAGAATGCATTCTTTAAACATCCTTTTGGTTTTGCCTACGGAATAGGCTGAACATGACATACATGTTGCTATGTATATAACGTTTTTACTTGTACAGTTTGCATAACCATAATAAGAAAAATTCTTCCCTGTAGTGGGCTGCACAAATGTATTGGTAGTATTGATGAAGGGGCATGCCTTGCAAAATCCACATCTAAAAGTGCCTGTTCTTCTATGCTGCTGGATATTCACCCTTATTCCACTGTTGGTATTGACTTCATTATTATAACATAACAGTCTTTTTAGATTCTTTTTATTTTTGAACGAAAAACAGGGATCGTCTCCAACTATTTCTCTGATTTTACTGTCTGAGGTTAAAATCCACCAATATTTCCTGATAGTTTGACAAACAGCAGTCAGTGCTATATGTAAGTAAACACCTCAAATTGTTCTTCCAGCTGGCTAAGGAATTCTGTGTACCTGTGCTAACTTGGGCTGAGTAATAAGGCTGTCCTTTCTGAGAACGTATAGTCATTGCTTCTCCAGGATTAATTTCTAAGTCTTTCCTGTTATAGCCTCTCTTCACAAAAATATCAATAAGCTTTCTTTGTTCATTCAGAAAATCCACATCTTTGATACACAGCTTAAATATTCTAGTTACTTAATTGTTAACTATATTTCGAAAAATGTGTGTTGGGGTGCATACTAGATTTGTGTAGCATATGATTACGCCACATAGGCTTCCTGAATAGTGTTGTATCAATTTCCTTTTCTTCATTCAAAAGTAATTTTACATCTAAAAACTCAATTTCCTTGTCTGATGCTTTCACGTCAAATTTCAGAAACATTGTTGTTTTGGTTAAATAGGCTTCAAATTCTTTCAGTGTGGACTCATCACCTTCCCACATCAAAAACACATCATCCACAAATCTATTGCAGAAAATGATGTGCCCATTCCATCTATTTACATCA